>NW_022203236.1:0-3991 GCF_009176525.2 Contarinia nasturtii | reverse complement strand
GTCGCTGACGGTACCGTAAGAAATCATGATTTGGCACTGCAAAATAATATTACAAGAAGATCAAATACATGGCCAAAAGCAGAAGGTGCATTGCGTTCGAATAAAAAGTCAACTACATCAAACCAGTCGGTGACGAAGAAGCGATTAAAATGCCAACTTTGTGAATATTCTACCAATAAAAAGGGTAACCTTAATAGACACTTGCGTATCCATACAGGCGAGAAACCGTATCGATGTGATATTTGCCGCAAAGAGTTCACAACTGTGCAGAACCTTAAGAGACACAAAAAGACTCATACTGAACAAATTCCGTTCCATTGCCGTGGCTGTTTGAATGGATTTTCCCAGAAGGCCGAAAGAGATTCCCATGAAAAAGTGTGCAAGATACGTCGATATGAATGCCATATCTGCAAGAAGTTGGTCACTGTTAGTATAACTCTCTCTCTAGAAAACACATATGCGAAAGCACAATGGTGAAAACCGTTCCGATGCGAGATTTGTATGAACCATTTTACACTCAAAGGAAATCTGAAAACACATCCACACCAGAATCAACCCATAAAAGCAGTCATTCAATACAGTTTTGATCATGATTGTAAACCAAATCTTACTTTATAACATAGAATTTTGAGTTTTCATTCTGCTAATCAGGAAAACACTACAGGCTCTTACGTGATTATGGGAATTTACTCTACCAAGAAAATCCCGCAGCACATACACATCATAATAAGACATTTCAAACATTATTATTCTTATGTTAGCATACTTATATCATTTCGAGTTTTTCTCCAATCACTACTTTCAATAAATTATAGCATAGTTAAAAATGTAATCCCAACTACATTGTTGATTTACACCAAATAAATGTTAATTCCAGCGGTTTCTGGTATTAGAAGACGTTTTATTTCTAACCAAATAAAAAATCTGCTACTAATAAATTTTATTTATTCTCTCAATTTGAATCTTAACTGACCCTTTTTGACCACAAATATTCAAAAATACCAGCAGCGAATTGAATTGGTCGCAAAGCTGAAATGAGCGTGGCGAACAGTTCTTTTGACAGCTCATGCCATGGCTTCAAAGTAGCATAGTTACTGTCATCATATTTTGTCTTGCACAAAGCACGTGTTTCATTGATTTAAAAGCATTTAAAGTCTCAAACATCCCAATAAACCGCGAGGATACTGCTCTACTCATCATTCTTGAGTTTTTCACCAAAAGTTTCGTGTAGCAAAGAATTAATAAGTACAAGGTAAGAAAGAGTAAGGGTAGCTATAACCAAATTTAGTTATGCTCAGTGTAAGACACGGTAGGTAAATGCTCTGATTTTTTTTCTATTGTACCACACACTGAACCTCAGCTGACTTCCAGTATAAAAATAACCCACGCGGCTGTCTTTACTGGATGTCAATTGATGTTAAGTGTTTGATACTGTAAGAGGATTACTCTTGGGTTTACTTACGGGTACTAAGCGGGTACTTGCAAATGCGCGGTTGGTTGAATAAAATAACATTACAAACCATACAGCCATTCCAGTCATTGGTTATGGTGCAAAAATAATTGTTTAAACCAAGTCCACGTGAAAATATGCCATATCACTGTTTTCTAATTTAGATGAATATATCAACAATGGGCTGGAGAAACGAGATGAACATCATGCTTGCTGTGTTCGACAGCCAGGCAACAATTTCTTTGGGAAAAATTCGAATTACACTTAAAAGTAGTGGTTTGTCCTTCAACGAAGAATTCAAACAATATTTTCTGCGCACTTCATACGATCGGTGAGTTAAAGATATCAAAATTCTCATGGTCAATACTTTTGGATAAGCTTTTATTTATTCATTATGGTTAATGTAGGATCAAGAATACGTATGATCAATTCGAAATTAATTCAATGTTTGAAGAGCAAATCGATGTTGGTGCAGATTCAAGCATGCTAAGATACGATGGATCCCAAATACTGAACTCAATTCATACTAAAACTCATTACATGACTGAGCCAATTGGAAGTCAGAAGATTGATTGCATTAAAATCGATGATTCAAGCGATGAAGAAGACACCGGCAGAGCGCCCGAAATGTTGGGAAATACTTCGATTGAATCTATTCGCAATTTTACAATGCAGCGACCCACAACTGCTACTGTTATTGGCGGTCGATCGGGGCAACATGGAGGAAGTGGAGCATCGATCAATGAAAGTTGTATTGGTTCGACCGTTATCAGGAAGCGTACGATTAATCTAAAAACAAATCACTACAATAGACGCAGTAACTTAACTGGAAGTGAACTTATCATCCCAGCAGTGATCGCGAGCCAAGACACCAGATTGAATGACAAAAGTCACAAGAATGATTCATATGTTAGAAGCGCTGTTGTGAATAAACGTACATCCACTGTGACATCGAACAATCAACCAGAAGTCGCTAATGGCGCTGAAAAAAATCATGATTTTACACTCGAAAACAGCACAACAAAAACATCAAATATACGGCCAACGCAAAACGCTTCAACGCGTTCGACTATAAAGTCAATTCCGTCAAATCAGATGGAGGTGAAGAAGCTATTTAAATGCCAACTTTGTGAATATTCTAGCAATAAAAAGGGTAACCTTAATACACACTCACGAATCCATACAGGCGAGAAACCGTATCGATGTGATATTTGCCGCAAAGAATTCATACAGTCATATCACATGAAGAAGCACAAAGTAACTCACACCGAACAAATTCCGTTCCATTGCCGAGGTTGTTTCAATGGATTTACCCAGAAGTCCGATCAAGCAGCACATGAAAAAGTGTGCAAATCACGTCGATATGAATGTCATATCTGTAAGGAATTTTTCACTGTTGTTATAACTAAGTTAAAAATGCATATGCGAAAGCACAACGGTGAAAAACCTAGTGAAAAACCATTCCGATGCGAAATTTGTATGAAGTCCTTCACGCAAAAAATTAATATGAAGAGACACTTGGACACCATCCACACCAGAATCAACGCATAAATTCAATAGTTTAATACAGTTCCATTCGTGACTGCAAATTAACTCTACAGAAAAGCGTCCACGATCCATACAAAATCTATCATACAAAATTTTGAATTGAATAACAAATTAAATTGATACGCTGTAAAGCTCTAATAAAGATGCACACTTGGTTTGGATATTTAAAAAAATTATTATCCAAATGTATTTGACTTAATTTCTTTCTTAAATCTATTGAGGTTCGATTTCTGTCATGCATTTCAAGACTATATGTCTTCATTCTTCAAGAAATAAATAAACACTAAAAACACTGCTCGTTTTCATTGCTTTTTCGGAAGAGTTTTGTTAAATATCTTAGTATTCCATATCCATCAAATCAGTTTACTAAATTCCAAAGACTGCTTCGTGTCTGGGAAGAAAATGAGAGAATGAAAAATGTGAACGAATAGCAAAATGGATCTAGTTTCTAATATAAGGGAAAAAAACCTTTCAACGTTATTTTATACAAAATAAACTTGATAAGCTTGGAAAAAGCCCCATAAAACGTGCTTTTGTGACAATCATAATGTATTACAGCAATCAATACGAGGGTTGCTCCATAATTTTTTTTAAAAACATATATAACACAGTTGTTTTTTGTCGAAAATGGTTTTATTGTTTTTCAAAATATTCCCCGAGATGATCGATACACTTTTGCATTCGATGAAACCATTTGTCATAGCATTCGTGCCACTCCGAAACTGATATCTCCAAAACGTGTGTTTTGAACGCTTCAACTGCTTCTTCTGGTGTCGAAAATCGTTGACCACGTAGTTTTTTCTTCACGCTTGGGAACAAAAAAAAGTCATTGGGTGCCAGGTCAGGACTGTACGGTGGATGACCCATCAGTTCGATGTTTTGACCGGTCAAAAATCGAGTAGTTTGAAAAGATGTGTGAGAGCTCGCATTATCGTGATGAAGAATTATTTTGCGACGGTGGTTGTTTTTTCTTATTTCACCAAACACTTCGGG
>NW_022203235.1:0-3092 GCF_009176525.2 Contarinia nasturtii | reverse complement strand
ACTGTGTTATATATGTTTTTAAAAAAAATTATGGAGCAACCCTCGTAGCTTTAAACGAGTATGGTCATTACTAAAAATTCAAATTGGTTGACTAGTGAAAGTTATTAATTTTTAACGATTTTTAAAAGATGTGAATGAGTCAAAATAAAAGTCCGACTTGTACGCAGAGTCTATAAAAGTGGAACATGGAATTTTTTTTACATAGTTTATTTGTTGTAATACAACTACAATTCTATGTAAAAAAACGCTGTGTTCCACTTTTATAGACTCTGCGTACAAGTCGGATTTTTATTCTGACCCATTCATGTTACCTGGATTAGTAAATCTGTATAATTTGACCATTTGAAGGTTTATAAAGACTAAAATGGTCTTAATTGATGAAATAAGATCAATTTAAGCGTAGTAATGTAAAAAATAAACCAAAATTGTTATTACTAAAAATCACATTTTTTCGATTTTTTTTGAAAAAGTTCTCTTCACTCTCGTTCAAGTCGCCACCCTATATGACATATAACCCAAGGGAATGGCACGTATATGAGAGACATGGTGACGTGCCAAACCGTAACGCCATCTATCGGATAGAATCTGAATTACAAATTTCGTATTGACTATCTCACATTTGTGTCATTTTGTTCATAGAATTATAAGGTTTATTCCGACAAATTTGTAAGGTTTTTGTTAAGGGGCTTAATTCAAAATTTTCAACGACTGAATTCTATGTTAATATCTAAATCAACTGAATTTTTCAGCAAACGAATGAATTTCAGTGAATTCTACGGCGATTTCATTCAAATATGTGAGATAGTGGTGAATAGTTTCTGCTGGAAATTACTGCAATATTTATATTTTGTGTAACGAAATTGTAAATGTTTTTTATATTTTTTTAATAAAAATTAATTTTATTTTCAATTTTGAGCGATTTTCTATCGAAAACAATCGGAAATATTGAAAAAATAATAAATTAAAAAATATTGCGGTTATCATAACCTCACTTTATTATTTTGACACATTTCATTCTATTCACACGAATTCACCGAACTCATCAACAACCACTCGATTCAAAAGTGTGAATTTACGTGAATTCCTGTGAATTTTTTTGCCGTATTAAGCCCCTAGGTTTTTGTTCGCCAACATTTTATATAGCATGCCATACCCTTGATATAACCCCATCAAAAATGGCTGTTTGGGAATCAGCTCATGCTTATACAACTACTCTGGGCTGTAGGCTTTGATACTTAAATTTTTTCGAAATAGTCATCCACCCTAACGTATATGTCATTAGATATGTCAGTCAACAGATTTGCGTAAATACAGTACTTCTGGTAAGGACTGATTATTATAAACACCTTTTAACACGGTTATTGAGGTCGTACATCATGGTCCATCATGGTCTAACACCATTTAACACGGTTATTGAAGTCGGACATCATGGTCCATCATGGTCCAACACCATTTAATACGGTTATTGAGGTCGAAAATCATGGTCCATCATGGTCTAACGCCATTTAACATGGTTATTGAGGTCGGTTAAACGTCTGCCGTGAATTGAACAAGAAAATTATCAGCCAACTCAATATTCAGAGATGAATATGCAAAGTACCTCGTCGATCACTTTTATGACAAATGCTTGAGAGCAACGAAAATATCGAGTCTGGCGTCACTCTTATTGCTGTATAAAGCCAACGAGGCGTTTGATATCGATGATGTCGATTATTTTAAGAAAACTAATGGAAAAAATGAAATTCGTCAAATTTTTACCGCTGTGGCACTCATCGATGGTGGCTTTACAAATCAAATGCCAAAAGAGTTTAAAGAAATGGTCGAGGAGTTGACTTACAACGAATTTGAGTGGCCATCTCTTGACCTGAGGGGTAAAACATTTAACTATATTCATATACAATACCTCAGCAATGTGACAACACACTTGACCACACATTGTGAGAAGGGATTGGCGTACTTCTTGCAAAAGTGATTGAATTGGTAGCAATCAGGAACAATACGAACCATTAAAATTTGATGAAATCGACATTCGAAACGCAATCAAAAGTATTATGCGCAATAAAGACTAGACTGAAGGCGATCCAGTTCGAAAATCCGAAGTGAATGAACTGTTTGTTGGGGTGGAAGTGCGTTGTTTACCATCATTTGGCGATTATCTCACAATGACTCGATACATCAAGAAAAAGTGGTTTGTATCACTTTATTTTTTCATCCAAATACAACGTGAAATCAGTGAATCCAAGAAACAACATCAAAAGCTGGTGCAGGCATGGGTGCGACACAAGAAAAATCCATCATTGTTCGAAAAACCGACGCAACCACTGCCGCCAAAAACCGTTATACGATGATCTACGTAACGTTAAAGTACAGAAAACACCACCATCATTTTACTCTGTACACTTATTTTTCGGTAGAATATTAAGATCTTTGAAATTAATCGATTTTAATACAATAAAATATTTTGTCTTTACAGCTCGGCCGAACGAGAAGTAGATGATATCGATACCCGCGTGAACATGCCAGACCACCGTACGCTTTATTTACACTTTGCTCACACCTTCATTTTCATTTTTATTTCTTAATGCTTATTTTGCATTGAAAGTATAGCGAGAGTGTGACAAAGGTGTAGCGAACGTATACAATACTCTTTCACACTTTCGTCAGACCTTTGCTTCTTTTAATGTATACAAAAAGAAATGAAGGGGAACATGCGGCGGAGAAGTACACATGCACAAACGTTATCTCTTTATTCAAAAAATCATCTAGTAGCCTACACATATACAAACTTACGAATATGACATATTTTGTATGAAAAATAATCCTTTTTCACACTTGAAAGTGCAAACATCGGATATTTATTAAACGCGTAGATATTTTTTGGTAAAACTTCACTAGTTTACTCTCCATAAATAAAACAATAAGTGTGCAAAAAATTATGAGTCTAGCTCTTTCTGAAATATATTAAATATTGCTTCAAAAAATCGTTAATTTGTATGAAATTGTATGACATTTTTTTGCTTGGTCTCAAACTTTCTGACGGCACTGTACGTATATTTCGTTGAGTTCACCACTTGGTACCGAAAATGAATTTC
>NW_022203234.1:0-3184 GCF_009176525.2 Contarinia nasturtii | reverse complement strand
CAATGCTGCCGGGACACATCCTTGATGCAAAGACTTACGAAATAGCATTGTTAACGGCTTTGACAAAGTATGCGCACAATTTTTCAGTAGTTTTGGTGAAATACCATCTGGGCCGGCTCCTTTGTTTACATTGATCGCTTGTAGTGCTTTCATCACGTCTACTTCATTGATGTCAATGTCAAACGAGATGTCACCACATTCACTCAGCAATTGATCCAAGTCGATATTGTCGCTCTGTGTATACTGATTTTCGAAAAAATCAGCAAATAATTCCGCTTTCGATACGTCTATGCTCGCAGTCTCATTGTTGTATGTATTCAACAATAGGCGGAATGTCACTTCTCTTTCTTCTGTCGTTTACAAATCGCCAAAAATGTTTTGGATTTGCTCTGATTTGCAATTGAATGCGGCTGATGTACGACTTGAACAACTGGCTTTGTAACTGCATGAACGAATCTGTGATGGCATTGTATTCGTCAAAGTTACCAGTTTCTCTTGCTTTTTTATACGCCTTTCTTCTAACATTTTTCATGTGTTTCAAGTGCTTTGTGTGCCACGGTGGATCAGTGCTCTTTTGTATGGTGATTTTTGGAACAAATGAGTCTATTGCCTCGTGTAGAACATTGCCAAATAATTGGAATGCATTCTCGAGGTCATCAATTCGATTTATCCCCAACAAAATGTCACTTGCAATGAAGAATGCATTCATCGCATCGAAATCCGCCGAATTGTATGCGTATATTTCCGATGATTGCGGTGATGTGGGTTCGTTTTCATCAATTGTCACTTCGATTTCAATTGCTTTGTGCCAAATGTCGGACTTAACCAATGGTCTTGTTGATTCAGTCAACGACATTTCGTAGAACTTGTTTGTGAAGATAAGATCCAAAACATTTCCGGCTGGATTTTCGATATTTGACAGCTGGTTGAATCCACAGTCGAACATTGTGTCAAAAACAGCAATGCCGCCCTCTGTCGACAAATTGATTGGCACATAATAATCACCATCATCGGCTTTGATCCATTTGACACCGGGCTGGTTAAAATCACCGCACACAATAACAATGTCATTTTCATTGTATGGGACCAGTTTCACAATCTCAGCGAATTCCAAGAACTTTGCAGTTTCGTGCACCGACCGAATGTACACTGCAAACACATAGACATTACACGAGTCGAACGAAATTTTTACACACACGTGCTCAAGGCCGCTGCGCTCTGATAGAATCAGCTTTTCACTGTTGAATTTGCATTCAACCGCGATCAGCACTCCTCCACCGTCGGTTCTATCACTTGTGAGTTCCGTCCGATCGCCACGATACACATTGTAGCGTTTGCCGAAATGCTCGATATCTGTAATGCTTTTTAATAACCACGTTTTGAAGAAGGAAAAACAATAAATAAATAACAATAACAATAAATTTATACGGAAAAACAATAATTTTTCATATTGAAAAATATCGAGATTTCAATGACCAATTCCGGCGAAATTTTGTACTACACCCGAAGAGTTAGCAAGCGGGAAATTGAGATTGGACCTTAATTCACCGAATTCAGCCATAAACCAGGCCATTATTATGCTCCATGATAAATCTGTGGAGGCAAACCTCATTTTTGAGCCAATTTAAGGTGCATTTTCCAAGGCGACGATTGCAATCGTCCACGATTTTTTTTTCAAATCGGGCGTCAAAAAACCACAAATAATAAATCGTTCACGATTTTGGCGTCAAAAAAACCATTGATCTCAATCGTTAACGATTTTGGCCAACGATTTGAAATCGTACACGATTGTAATCGCCACCTTGGAAAATGGACCTTTATATGGAAAATCAATCATTTTTCATATTGAAAAATATCGATATTTCAATGACCAATTCCGGTGAAATTTTGTACTACACCCAAAGAGTTAGCAAGCGGGAAATTGAGATTGGACCCATAGGACAAGTATAGTTGTCAGACATTGAATGGCGCTGTATCTATCCTATAAACATCGAACTAATGAAAATGTGTGGTGGTTCATGTCTTATTTAATATACAATAGTGGAAATTTATCCAATGCACAAACCATTTCTTCTAGTTCCTCTTACATTAGTGTAAGGGGATTCTTCTAAAGTTTAGAGAATGACGTTTGCATATAAATACATGTAAAAGACACTTTTAGGCTCGTCCTATGATTGGACCCTAATTCACCGAATTCAGCCATAATTCGGGCCATTATCACGCTCCATGATAAATCTATGGAGGCAAACTTCATTTTTAAGCCAATTTATATGGAAAATCAATCATTTTTCATATTGAAAAATATCGATATTTCAATGACCAATTCCGGCAAAATTTTGTACTACACCCGAAGAGTTAGCAAGCGGGAAATTGAAATTGGACCCTAATTCACCGAATTCAGCAATAATTCAGGCTATTATCAGGCTCCATCATAAATCTGTGGAGGCAAACTTCATTTTTGAGCCGATTTATATGGAAAATCAATCATTTTTTATATTGAAAAATATCGATATTTCAATGATCAATTCCGGCGAAATTTTGTACTACACCCGATGAGTTAGCAAGCGGGAAATTAAGATTGGACCTTAATTCACCAGATTCAGCCATAATTCAGGCCATTATCACGCTCCATCATAAATCTGTGGAGGCAAACTTCATTTTTGAGCCGATTTATATGGAAAATCAAGCATTTTTTATATTGAAAAATATCGATATTTCAATGACCAATTCCGGCGAAATTTTGTACTACACCCTGAGTTAGCTAACTATATATATATGTAAGATATTCCGCAAGACACCGTAGCTCACGATCGAAGTGAGTGCGGACGTCAAACATGTTGACGCATACACACAGTTCTTTCTACTGCCGCACGGAAATTTGTGATTTTCATCTACACTGACTTGAATCGTGCGATACGGTGCCGTGCGGCAATATTTTTCATATATAGTGGACCGATATAGTATAGATATCGACACTATTTAGTGATATTTCTATATATTATGGACACACTGCTAGGAATGCACATGGTGATAAACATGAAAGAATCAAATTAAGGTTATTCATTCGACCAGAACCAAATATTCGTAAAGTATTTATACAATTAATTGTTTCGAGTACACAGAAAGAAAAAATGTGGTATTTTTTATTCAATTTTGGTAGATTTAATATAAAATTAACCAACAA
>NW_022203233.1:0-2917 GCF_009176525.2 Contarinia nasturtii | reverse complement strand
ATGTAACTAGTGCCATCTATATGTCAGGCTTAAAACTTTTGCCTCCCGTGTATAACATAAAAACTGTCAAGCATGAAAAAGTTGTCATTAGTGGTAGAAATCTTGATAAAATCGATGCTGATCAACTTAATCTAGCATATGATGAATTGTAAGCATCGGCATAAAAGACAAACGTATGAGATCTTTGAGCGAAACCCTAATACAAATATATTTTGCTCAAAATACAAACGGAGAAAATCTTAGCGTAATACTTTTTTTCTCAATTCTCGAACACCACTAAATGGTCTATATCATGTGGTGTGATCAGAACGTAAAAGTTTGTCATCTTTGTCACTCAAATCATTGTCATCTCAGTTGAGTTGAACTCAAACCAATTATTGTTATTTGAAAAACCTAATGTAAAAATGTTCAGCGTAAAAACCGTATACAAATTGCGAGTGAAAATAAAATGAGTCGAGTTATTTTACTTTTATTCCGATTTCAAAGATATTTGGTTTTTACGCTAAGATTTTCTCCGTTTATATTTTGAGCAAAATATATTTGTATTCGGGTTTCGCTCAAAGATCTCATACGTTTGTCTTTTATGCCGATGCTTACAATTGGAATTTCACCTAGACAATTATCAGAACGTTGATGATATGGTCAAATCACTTAATGACAATTTACTTAATTTACTCGATCGCTTTGCACCACTAAAATCGCGTCGTGTTCGCCATTCCCCTAAGCATTGGTTTAATAATGATATTGCCAAAGCTATGGATGAGAAAAAAGTTGCATACGATAATTGTAAGTGAAACAATGTTGATGATGCAACTATTGATAAGGAAAGAAATGACATTCTTAAGGAAAAATCCAAGAAAGTCAAATCTTTGATTAATAAGAGTAAAAAATCTAGCATTGTGAGTGATCTTAATGAAGCCACTACTATCCGTAGTAAGTGGAATGTAATTAAGACACTCGGGGTGACTAAAGATAAGTCCAACGACGATTCTGAAGTCCTAAACAATTTTGATTTGAATGATTTTAATAACTTCTTTGCTTTAGTCCATAAATCGAATGGGGGCGATCTCAATATATTATCGTTGCCAACAAATCTATTGAAAATATCGAGAAGAGAGTATGTCATATTTGAGCTGAAAATATTTCAAAACGAGAGTATGTCTTTTGTCGATTGTGTTAATAGCAAAAAGGGAGTAAGTCGCATCACATTTAAAAATTTATAAAAGAGAGTATGTCGTTTGAGGTATTTAGATTGGCTTAAAAGAGAGTAAGTTGTTGGCCATATGAATTTAGCAAAAGGGGAGTATGTAATTTAACTGAATTTGTTCATAATAAAGAAGAGTTAGTATATGTCAACTCGCATTTAAAAAAAAGTATGAAAATAGTTAAATTAATGAATATTTTTGGATGAAATATCAATCGCATGTAATAGGCTCGCAGAAGCAGCTACACAGTTGCGTGAGTCAAAATACACATAAACTAACAAATCACAATAGCAAATGCCGTCTGTGTGTGACTTATCAAGCGCACAGATCATGTTCATTCGTGTTTGATACGTATGATTGTTTATGTGCGCCTGTGACGACAACAAAGACTCCGTTCGCTTCACTCACCCGTTGCCGTTTATGTGCTGTTGTGAAATATGATTGTGTATTTATATAAGGAGAGATTTAATGTTGCTGATTCTGTGCGCCTGTTACATTGGGATCGAAAAATGTTAAATATATTACCTATTTTCGCACATACTCACTTTTATTTCAACCAGAATAATTTAGTAACGTACTCTCCTTTATTTCCAACCAATTTGGCCAAATCACATACACTCCGTTCGTAAAATAAAATGAACAAAAACTTACTCTCTTTTATGACAGACTAAATTGCTCGAAATACGTGCTCTCCTTTAACCATTTTTACCATGAAAAAACATGCTCTCGTTTATCGTACATAAAATTTCAGAAAATCCGAATAAAAATTAATTGAAAATCGGAATAAAATTTCCTAAAATCGGAATAAAATTTCAGGAAAACGTCATAAAATTTGCGAAAATCAGTATAAAAAATATCCTGCCTGTAATTAATTGCATGTAACGCTTGATCGTCATCCAAGAGAGTGTTCCCAAAATTTTCTATTGTTGACTCTCTTTGTTATATTTTTAATTTTTGTATTATTCATAGTGTGTATCCTTCTGATTGGAATAACATCATTATTGAACCTCTCAATAAAGTTCCAACTCCCCAACTCGTTTCTGAATTTCGACCAATCGGTCATACCAAAAATTTTCGCGATTTTGCTTAATGAACAAGTCATCGACTATTTGGAATCAAATCATTTGGCTTTATTGAATATTTCGGAGAGTATCATGTCATCTATTAATCGTAAAAAAGTCATTATTTATGTTTCATTGGACGTCAAAAGTGCATTTCCTTCGGTACCACATAGCGCGTTATTAAAAGTTTGTGAATCGTACGGTTTTGATAATAATTCGTTAAATTTAATAAAATCAATTTATAGTAATATTTCACAAAGAGTTAAAGTCGTTAATTCGGAATCTGATGACGTCGTGATTGATGACGGAATTTTACAAGGAACTAATTTCAGCCAAACATTTTTTTCGCTATTTTTCAATGATGCTCTCAACGTTCCAGAACACATGATCGGTCATTTATTTGCAGACGATTTCCAAGCGCGCATTGAAGTAGATTTTGATAAAATGACGGAATTATTAAAGTAAACTCCGATTTAGCAAAAATTAATGATTTTATTACACGTCGCGGTCTAGTTTTGAATAAAGCAAAATCGAAAGTAATGATCATCGGGTCTAAATATAATACAAATCGGTTAAACTTTGAAGTAATTAATGACGTCGTTGTTGATGGCGAACGACTTGAGTATTGCAAATCCTTAAAAAATCTTGATG
>NW_022203232.1:0-2779 GCF_009176525.2 Contarinia nasturtii | reverse complement strand
TACCTGGACAATAGCACTGCCGACGTGTATTTTTTGTGCGGAATGCAAAAAGAACGCATACCAGCGCATAAAATAGTTCTGTCGAATGCAAGCCCTGTATGTTTTTTGAGAAATCAAATAAACTGGGTGTCCGATATGTCGAACCGCCAGAAAGCATTCCATCCGAAACGTTTAAGGAATTTTTGAAATTCTTTTATTTGGATGATGTGAATTTTGGCGAATCAAACATCATGAAAATTGTTGGTCACCTCGCCATATAATGGTATAATGTGTATCACTAAAATGAATGAAAGACTACACAGGTGTATGGGCGATATAATTATGACATGCATGTACTTTATTAGATATGAATTAAGTTCGGTTCCGTTCTATACGGCCGTGTTGACGTGCGTTTAACATGCGCTTAACGTCATTACGTGCGCTTACAACATTTTTTTGCCTTAAAGAAATAAAAAGATACAAACTCGATCCCGCAATGTGTGGTAATTTTCGACTGCAATGAGCGAATGGCACGTCGGGACGGAAAAAGAAACTTTGAAATTCATGCGAATTTCATTCTTCGATGACCAGCTCTTTGAATGTCAACAACAAAAAAAAAGAAAAGATATAATCTAATGTGAAAAAAATCTTCGAACAACTTTCTTGCAAACGAATGGTGGATAGAAAAGTTGTTTGCGTTGCAGTTCACAAAATAATTTTCCGTGTTCAAATACTTGGCCTTTTCTCATTCGCTCATTACACGAAAAAAAAAAAATATCTCAGCGAGCATTGGCGACAAACCTTAAAAGATTGAAAAGTGAAAATGGTTACAGAAGAAGAAGAAAAAAACCCGTCACGACGAAAACACTCCGGCAACAGTTGGAAGCTTGTAGAAAAAAAATCCGTCTAAAAGCTAAACTCGCTAACATAACCATGATGTTTTATTCAACATTTTTAGAGAAGAAAAAAATCGAATCAGTACATAATTCGAAGTGTGTGTGTGTGCGTGAAAAGGTACGACGATATAGGTAACGCCGAATATTTATCGCTTGCACTAAACTTTTTCGGCGTGTGCTTTTTATCTTCGGATCGATTCTGAAGCGGATTGTATGCTTTGAGAACTACAACAACAAATCGAGTCTAGCCGTCATAGAGCATTTAAGATTTGAACGAAAAACATTACAACGCTTTTGTTATTGCTTAAGGATTTTGTTTATGCTTTGTGTGTGAGGTCTATTTTCAGTGTACACCCTCATGTATTGAAGTTGCCCTCTGATATAGCGCTGTCCGTTCCCGATTGAACTGATTTGCCACTGGGTTCTCTTCTTTTTTTTTCAATTTTTTTTTTCGTTGTTGCCATTCCGTTCGCAGCTTTTTTTTTCATTCCAATCTGTATCCTACCGTTTTTCCCATTCTATCACTCGTTACTGCGAACGAAAAGTGATTTGTCATGTCGCAATATAATTCTTTTATCGAAAAACGTTGTTAGTACACTAACACTGTACTGCAACATATAATGAAAAATTCAAGAGCATTGAATTTCCACATCTATACAAAGTAAAACAGTAAATGCCGTTGGTTAAACGCACGCAAAATGAAAGCAATGCAAAAGATGAGCACATGCCAATATACCTTTATATGATATACACGGGAACGTAGAAAAGCAAAAGGGAGAGAAAAAAGGTGGCGAGAGTGAGAATGAAAATAAAATCAAGCAACGTTAAGTACAGCAGCGATATAGAAAGTGATGTGGTAGAAAAAGAAGAAGTATACTATGGTTAAAGAAAAAGTGATACAACAAAATGAGATGAATAATAAAACATAAAACTGTTGCTTGTTTGTATAATAATAATGTTTTTTTGTTCATCTGTTCAAAAGTTGACGGCATAGAAAAATCGTCTTGCTTTCGTTCACAAAAATGCAAGAGAAAAACAGCATTGCAAAACGCGTTCCTTAAGCCATAGCGAATGAATACGAATAAAAAATGACGACGGAAAAGCATGCAGAAAAAAAAACGGGGCCTCAATCAAACGTTGCGGAAACCGCGTTGCTGTAGGTGAGAAACAGCAAACTAGCACGTGGATCAGTGAATAAATTGCTAAATGGCAACCAACACATTTCAAATGGTTTTGTTGAGAATTTCTTTCGTCTACGTTATATTTTTAAAGTTTTTTATTTTTTTCCTGTGCCACAGACGCAAAATATGCGGACATTCATTTCATTAGATCTCTATCATTCATCAACAATGAAATAAGATGAAACAATACGAATAACCGTAAAAATGAATAAATATTTTCTTCGTGTAATCTGTGTATGCTGGCGCAGCATTTACATCGATTGTCACCGTTAACGTCAATGACCCCATTTGCAGACACCAAAAGGTTTTGAATTGATTAAATGCGAGAGCAAGTGCACAAAAAAAGAATAAACTAGATAGAGAAATAAATTGATAAATGCTAGCAGAATTCCGTCAAAAATGTGACATTGTATTGAATACGTTGAATTCCACACGGCATATGTATTCATTGCCTACAATTCCAATACTTAATACCCGTGTGCAAAAAAGTGATACTGTCAGTCAAGTATAAATGAAATATTTCAACTATAGCCAAAGTTGATTGGAAAAAACGATTTGATGACTGTTAAGTATTTTGTAATTTAGGAACAGTTGTGCTTGCCACAGTGGTCCCATGTTGAATTTTAGACACCGATAGAAGTATAAGTTTGACAGGAACCAAAATCAGTGTATTTTTCAACTCCTACTTACATTTGACTTTTTGACAAAAGCTCTACCACTGGC
>NW_022203231.1:0-2220 GCF_009176525.2 Contarinia nasturtii | reverse complement strand
AATATTTCAATGCCGAACACATTTTTTGTCTCGAACTTTACGCCGCTTGAAAGGCTTGAAAAATCGAACAAATATTATTTTGAACTAGCTTAATAAAATACGCAACTACCACCGTGCGGAAAAGTTCGTCTTACTCCTGTAAGACTCTTTTTTTGCTCTTAAAATATTGATTGAGCTACAATTTTTCTTTTTCTTGAATATAATCGAAACCAAATCATTTCAAGAATCCATGGAATAACGCACAGACTCATGATGAATGAAAGTGAATTAAAGCAAGTGACATAAGATTTGGTCATATCACGAATATAGCCAATGAACGGCGATATTATGAATGAGAAATTCCCATACAAAAACATGTAGAGGCCATAACCGGATGCAAATCTAAAATCATAAATAAAAAAATCAGTAAAATGCATTCATATATTTGAGTAGTTTTTCATAATCACTGCGATGGAGGTAGATGATCTGCAAAAATGAGCGGTACTGTAACGTGAAGCCAAGTTCGAAAAAATCCCAATACAATGATTATTACCACCATTCCAATGAAACTGTGTACGTTCAAAAATACTAAAACAAAATCTCAAGTTAATCGTAGGTTCAATAAGACCCCTGTTGATTGAATAAAAATTATATCCATACCAAATCTAAAAAGAATCGTTACAATCGCACCAATTAATGTCACATGGCGTGCTTTGATTTGAATACAAAGAGCTATCAAAGCCATAAATGCACGCGAACCCAAATCCGCGGCAGCGCTAAGACTGACTAATTTCGCCGTATCGGCCTATTTAACCACATTTTTTTAGAATTTATTAAAAAAGGTTATTAAATATAAATTTACCTTGTCGAAGCCCAATTCAAATAAATACATCGGCAAAAGTGTGAAAAATGCATTGTCTGATAAAGTTACAAAAGTTACACCGATAGCAATATTCACATAAATTGGATCTTTAAAGAGATTCAAATCAAGAAAATCCACAATTTTTTGCCATTTTCCATTTTTAACGCGTCCATATGATTCACCCATCAAATCACCCAAGCTTATAATACTTGAAATACGTCTTTTTATTAGATCAAAATCGGTCGGCTGTGTTGTATCGAGAGATCCAATTCGCTCATTACCATTTTCATCTTGATTAAAAGTTGGCACATGTTCAATGTCTACACATAATTTTTTTTCGCCATCAGTTACTGTAACTTTCACAATTTCTTCTTGGTTTGCGATGTTTAATACTAAAATGTGTAATTGTTATGAAAACCGTGAATGAAAAAACTGAAACTATCACATAAAAACCAAAAAATAACATTACATGGTTTTTCATCGTTTAGAGGAATTTTAACCACTTTATAATGCCATTCGATGGGGTGCATAACAGCCATTCCGAAAAAAATGTGCGCATGTATAACTGCAATTAAAGCCGCCGCACCACGGAACCCATATTTATCCATAAGAAATTGTACCATAATTGGATATAACATAATGATGACACCTTTCAGTGTTTGCGTTATACTCATGATAAAAACACGCCTTCTAACAAAGTAATGGTTAAAGGTTGTGTAGGCAACTATTGACATTAAACCGGTTCCCATTCCTGCGATTTTACATCGATATGATATCACATAATTTATATTTTTAAAATGCATTCGAATTTACCCTCCATAATTCCAAAGAATATGACCAAATGTTCAACTGAAGTGGCAAAAGCAGTCAATAAACTGCCAGCGAAAAAAATTGTTGCTCCAATTAATCCAACCGATCGCATCGAAAACTTTTTGAACAAGATGCTCGCAAATAAACCACCAAAGCTAAGCATAATTGAATTCGAACCCGAAATTATTGTCACTGCTTTTGTTTCAGCACCCAAATTTTTCAAAAAATCATCAAATAGCAATCCAAACGATGCAAAACTTCCGATATGAAAAGCCTGATAGAATTAATTTATACATTCACATTGGACATGAATAGAATATATGAAAACAAGTTGAAATTATGGGAAAATTGATAATTACGGCGACCATGGCAACTCCAAATGGTATCAGAAGGCCCCATCCGCCTTTCATACAAAAATAATGAGATAGAAAATGAAGGTTATTCTATTTAAAAAAAAAACCAAATAAAATAGGATTTCGTATTTTGGATAAATGTTGGTCTCACTGAACTTTACATATTTTTATTTAAAATATAGGTACAGTCCCCAACATTTCTAGATGTACGATTGA
>NW_022203230.1:0-1748 GCF_009176525.2 Contarinia nasturtii | reverse complement strand
GCGACGCACACAGCTCTGACTCTGTTCAATCGAATTAAACATCCAGATATTCAAAAATATCTCGGATGGACATGCATCCAAAATACATAGACTGAGTAGTAGACTTGTTTAATTGTGTTGGTATTTTGCGAATTTACTAACAGTTATCAAAATATCTATTGGTATTTTCATGCAATCTATTACAACAGCGCAGTTGACATTTGGTCCATCGCACCAAATATCGAGTGTCAACTGTGTTGTAGCGACGATTGTAGACATTTTGAGTTGATAAATTCGCAAAGTACCAACACATTTTTCTATTACTAGTGTTTTGTGTGAGAAATTCATCATCTCCGTTTTCTCGATTTTGTTTGCTTCTTTTTGTCCGCTTAACACGCTTTTTTCGAACGTCACTAGTGGATGGCATCCACTGACGCTTCACAGTTTTTCTTGTATAGTCGTTTTCAATAAGATCTGTTACAGCGAACCGTCAAAATTTTGAACAAACAACATACCCTCAACAAAATTCAAACCAAATTGACACGTTTAACTAAGGAGCCTTGTGTACTTTTGAATGGAAATGCGTTCCGAAATTCATTGTATTAGTTTGACAACACAGATCTTTTTGGAAACGACTATACTTGATTGGACAACATGTGCTGATTCCTGATGAACGGTAACACTTGCTGGTTGGGTATCCACATCCATTGACTTTTCGTTGTCATCTTCACTGCCAATTACTGGCGGCTCTGGTCATGTTCTTCATCGCTAGATGTGGAATAACAGCCGTCGTAACGCAACTTTTGCGACAAAAGATTCAAAGGAGATGGATTATGAGGAGAACTTCTGCGATTCTGATGTTCCTCTTTGGACGGATGGATATTCGGATTTGTCTTATCTTTTGGTGATTTTCCGAACGAACTTTGGCTAGAAATGGAACTGTTTCGAGACTTGCTACCTTTTCTGTCACCAGTTTTTGTAGATTGTTCCAAACTACCAGATGTAACTGTTGCACTATGATGGCGATCCTTCTTCCGCAATGAATGTTTTGATTGAGAAGGCGGATGTATGTTATGACTTGTACCTTTTTGGGGTGGACCAGAAGACGGTAAATATTGCGGCGCATGTGCATACCCACTCATTGTGTTGGCGGATAATAAAATTGAGGCATGTATGGAGAATGATAAAACTGTGGTGGCTGATCATACTGCGGATATTGATATGGCTGATAAGGGTATGAAAATGGGGCTGGTTGAATCGGTCCACGTTGTTTGCTTTGTTGTTCAGCAAAGGAAACTGTTCTGGCTATTGACGCCAAGTCTTTTTTGTCCGACTTCTTTCTTTTCGAACTCATATTATTCTACAACAACAACAATATTTTTCCAATTAACAATAAATAATCATAAATCCAATATATATAAACCCAATGAATTTAAACGACAAGATTATTTTGTTCATAGTTTTCTTTATTCTTTTGAAAATGCGTTCAATTGAAAATGCAATCGAGACGAATATTCATAGTCAGTCTATTTTAAAACTGAAAATATATGTTTTTTTTTTTTTTAAATTGAAAATACACTCCAGCAATAGTTTCATGCAAGTACCATTTCTATTCAACATTGACGCCCTCACACTTTGGCGGATATTTTAAAGGCAACAATTATTCAAAGTAGGCGATTGTTATCAAATCATTTTTGATATTAATGGCGATTGATTGTATTTTCTGGATGTTTAATTCGATTGAACAGAGTCAGAGCTGTGTGCGTCGC
>NW_022203228.1:0-2157 GCF_009176525.2 Contarinia nasturtii | reverse complement strand
ATCAAAAGATTTTTTACTGTCGTCGCCACAAACTGCGAATATTTTTTCATCATAAATGGAGCTGAATATAATAACACAAACATTTTTAAAAGTGTATGCACCTGTGAGAGAAATCTTCTATAGCTATCATCGTTATATTTTGTATTTTTGGACTGAGAACTTCCCGAAGTCATCTTTTCACTCAACACGTGGTAAGAAACACGTGGTAAGAAACATTGTCTTGTAACATCATCACGATTGGTGCGTGCTCCATTTAAATAGTAAATTCAATGTAACTAGCATAAGTATAAACCCGCGAACAGTTTCTTTACGTGAAATTCGACCTATAGCATTTCGATCATATGAAGTTCAGTTAAACCGTGACAGTTAAAGTGAAATAAAATCAAAATAAACATAGTTTTTTACTCATTGTGACCAGAGATTTTATGTGACTTTTTTCTATCGTCATACTGTTGCATAACACGTAACTTGAATTGTCATCTGAACAAGTATCCAGCCAAGAAAACCTTACAATGTCCAACAAAATGCACACCTGCAGTGATAGCTGCAAAGGCCGATCAAATTATGCGGTAAATTGTTACAACTGCTCAAAAAAAATTCTATTTAAAATGTTTCGGAATCGACATGACCCTACACACAAAATTAAATGCTCCCGATTCACATATTCGGTTTGTGTGCGGAATATGTACAGTAAACCGTACAAAGGCACGAACATCTATCGGTAATCCAAAACCTTCCATTACCCAAGACAACAACCAATTAAACCTATTGAACGAAAGTATTAAACAAGTACTTGAGAAGTTGTCTTTGCTGACGCCTAATGAAAATTCATCGGAAAACCAAACCAAAAATTCAAACCTCGACAATGATGATGTTACACAGATTAAGAACAAACTAGACACCCTATTCCAATACACGATAGCTACATCTGCAAAATTAGATCAAATGCCAACCGGTGTCCAACTAAAAGAAGCGACAGCAAATATATGCAAATCTGTTGAAAACAAATGTAAAGAAATTTCAAACGCACTGAATACAGACAGCAATGAGTCATTTTCTTACGATCAAAGGCTACTAGACTGGACCATGAAAAATGACTCGATAATCAGCTTATCTGAGACACAAAATCAACGCCATTCAATCATAGTAAAACAATCCGTGGACGAAAATGTAATGGATGTACTAAGAAGCTCAGAAGAAACGACATGGAAATCAATTGATGCCCTTCGCGATTCACTAAGTGAACAAAAGCAAATGATGGTATCGATCAACAGTGCGATCTCAAAATTACAAGATTCCATGGAATCAAATAGCAAAACCCTAGTCAGCGAGAATCCGACCAACACGGGGGATGGCAAAAAAGAGGCATTTGCCCAAACCAAAAATAAAAAGAATACGTCTAAAAATACGCAAAAGAGGTTAAATCCCACCCCGTCAGTTGATCGGCTCGAATCTGTACTAGCAACGACATCCGAAAGGACCACAACGTTTCCCAATGAGACTATAGAAATCATCACAATAGAAGATTTTCCGAATGAATCCAACGACAACTGGACAGAAGTTTTACACAAAAAACAGCATCGCCGTCTCAACAGGGATGTGCACACAGCAGCAAGCATCGATAAAACTAAAAGCGGAAAATCTGGTGCGCTTTTCTGGTCCAAACTTAGCAAAGGCTTCAGCGTGGAAAAAGCAACAAACTACATCACCTCAAAAGGTATAGCAAGAGATGGTGATTTCACCATAGTCTCTCTCACAAAACATGAAAGCTCTTCATATATGTCATTCAAAATTGAAGCGAATGAAAACATTTGCGAACGCATCTTGAGACAAGGAGTTTGGCCCGACGGATCATATATACGAAAATTCCACTTAAAAAAAACGTTTGCCACAACACTGTGAATTGGCAAAAAGGAGTAAAAATTTTATTTAAACTCGACAAGCGGATCCATCGAATCACGGCTAAACGACGACAATTACAACCAAAACAATAAAAAAAAAACAACGCAAAAACCACTAGAGGAACTGAAATTTCATTATGAAAACTCTGGTGGCTTCGGAGGAAAAGGTAAACGTGTTTTGACAGAATTTTCATGCACTGATGTTGACGTTGCCTGCATAACCGAAACCTGGCTAAATGATTCACACATGAACAAC
>NW_022203227.1:0-18745 GCF_009176525.2 Contarinia nasturtii | reverse complement strand
GCGTACAGGGTACAGGGTACAGGGTACAGGGTACAGGGTACAGGGTACAGGGTACAGGGTACAGGGTACGCACATACATTCGGACATCGAAAAAACGCTAGATTCGTGTTCCCTGGCCCCAAAAACACCCAGAAAACACATTTTTTATGGGTGTTAATTTTTCGACCGATTCCAATACTTTACCTTACACACTAGGTGTGTGCGGAAAAGTAATACGCAATATTCTATGCTTTTGTTCTTGTCCCAGTGACACACAGTTTACATCGCTGGAAGCGTTGTCATCATACAAAACATCGAGTTTCTGTTGAAAATGTTTTATGAGCATTTTCAACATATCATTTTGTATTCGATCCAAAAAAAATTATTCCATTTCAAATCAAGTCACATCTTATTCTGCGTCCAAATGAAAATGTACTAAATGCCATTCGTCAAGCAACTCTTTACAAAATGAAATAAAAATCAAAAACCAAAATGATTTCACATAAAAATTGGATGCTGCGGATGAATCTGTGAATTCATTGAAAAAAGCAAGAAAAAAAATTAACAAATGCACTTCGTGCGTCATCTTTTATAAATAAGATATTTTCGCTATTGTTTGAAGTTTTATTATATTTATAAATATTATTGTGATGCATCAGATTTGTTTAAAAGAACGAATTCAAAATAACGACAATAGACATTTCATTCAATTTTCAATTTTCGTAGAAATATAAGTGTCTGCCAACAGTACAACAAAGGACGCCACTTCAAATACACAGTTACAGCATGATTAAATAAAAAAATCAAATATTGCATTTGTGCAGATTTTCTTGAGTGGTTCAATCTCATTTCGAAAGGATTCAAACAAAAAAAATCAATGTGAATTCGATTGAATGAAATTCAAAAATTTTGTATTGCGTTCTATTGCAAACTATCGCAATTTCAGATTCAATCTTGAGAAGATGTATATTGATTGTGATAACAAAAGGACGAGAGAAGAACACTTGGAAATCATCGAAGTCACATTCAAGTTCTAAAACTGCATTTAGTTGGCATTTGTGGTGAAAGGGACTATAAATCTTATTTATTCACGACAAACATGCTGGCTTTTGATGTCCAAATTCAAACAATATATAATGTATTTGATGAATAGAAGTTTCTACATCATCAGTTCAGTCTTCCTTGTTGTTGAAAGTCTTGTGGTTTCCGAGTTATGGCCATCGTGTTTTATGCCTTTACATGAACAAGATATGCTCAGTGCAAATGGCTATTACATGGGCGATAACATATGTATGGATTATCAGAACTTTTATCCATTCTTAAGTTGCAAAAGTGTTGAAATTTATAGCCATTCATGTATGTGTGGCAAATCTCTCCCATCTTTTAGCTAAACGTTTTCATTTCCAATTTTTTTTTTGTGTTGAATAGGCGTCAAGAACAAAAACACATTTTATATTCAATTATCTAAAGTAGTTTCTGATGGCACTATGCTTCCGTCGAAGTCTTCTTCGCAGCAACGATGATGTATGGTGTATTCTGGCGACAATGCAGAGCAGAAAAGACCAGATACAGAGAAACAAATATAGACGACACGCTCTTTTTTATCTTATTAAATCGTGAAAGATTTTGAACATTTTCTATACAGAATAGTCAATCGCGTCGACGAATAGAACTTAAGATAAATTGCTTTCGTTGAGAAAGCAGCATGAAAACGAATCCATCGTTAATGTTTTGAACATGCTAAAGTGTGAATTCTATAGTCAGAATTTAGTTCTCCGATCAAATTTCGCATTAATAACCCATGACTCTGCTGAATTAATGTTTATAGCGAACTAAGCAGAGTCATCTAATCAATTTTTCATCTGAAGAAGATGAATATGGAATCATCTGTGGATGATTGATATTCAATGACTTGTTAATCATTCATTTCTGCTGTACATAAAGCATTCATTTAGTAAGTAAATCATGTACTAAAAACGAAAGAATCAAAACCAATTTTTTTTTCATTTAACACAGTCAATCATGTAAAACTTAAAGTATAATTTGGTGCCAATTAAAAATGAGCTTTCATAAACTTTTTTTATGAACACTAAAAAACTCTGAATTGAATACTTCAAACAATATCCCACAAATGGAATGACGTGATACAATGTATTGGCACGGGCACATTATTGCTTCCCAGTTTTAAATGCGTTTATTGTATTTGGCGTCACAGTTCGCCAATTTGAAAATGTAATTTGATAAGGAGATGGGTCATAAAAAGAACATGACTCTGTCAGACCAAATTTAATTTTTATGACATATAATATTATCGCATTAATATTTTTAACAAAAAAAAAAACAATGTTAAAATGAACTTCGTGAATGCAAATAGAACCTTTGGCCCTAGTATCGGACTGACAAATATTCATTTTTCGTTTATGAAAATGACATTTCAAGTATCATGGCTCATGTATTTAGCGTGAATATGGGAATACTGGTAGATTAAACTGGTAGGAATAAATAATAAAATTATAAAATAGATATAAGCTACCGAAAATTAATATGATCCATTTTCTTCCTCGCAAAAGCGTAAGCTTTACCAAAAAAGGCTAAAAAGTCCGCATGGTTTAGCCGAGTGATGAAAACATGAAGTACTTCAACATAAAGGACAGTGTTACAAAATAAACAGAGATAAGATACGTGCAAGCCTTCATAATTTGAGTGAAAATCAACACTCGATTCCACTTGGCGTCTGTTTTTATGTGTTTGCACTCCACTGTTCATCGCGTTCCGCATTCTTGGCAACTTGATGGAAAAAATTGCGTTTCAATTGTTTGGCTGTTATGTTATCAGTTGGTTGTTTGTTTTGCTTTCAGCAACGCTGGACTCAATGACGCCGAATTGTGTCTCTACAAAAAATAGAAAACCTCAGCATAAATTTTAATTACCAGATAAACTTAGCTCCGAGAGAAAAAAAAGCTTGTCTATTTTGCGTGCAAAAACAACGTAAACTATTTTGCATTCTATTTTTGGAGCAGCTCAGACATGGAATAAACAAAAAACCAGCTGCATGGCGTGTTATTCATGTGGCAAATAGTTCTTCTAGTCGTTATAAAATATGATAAATGGCGTGAATTTATTACTGATGCGCATCGTAAATTCACATACAATTTTATAGCACACGCTTGTTGATGCATGAAAATTGCTATTTTTCTAAACTTCCAATGAATACAAACTAGTTGATGCAAGTTAAAAATCGGTATTATGAACCTTTTAACATATATCGCAATCCGCCCAGCATAACACACGTTACTTGCGCTCATAAATTGTTTTGGTGGCTTTCGCTGGGCTCAATTTATTTTCGACAATAAACCACGTGAAAGTGTAATTATTATTTTTTCTTTTGTTTTTCGGGATATTGATCGAAAGATAAGAATGCAAACCAAAACGATATTATAATTATATACTCGTTTTGTTTGGTTTTTGAAGCACCAAGTAATTTCACTCAAATCGAAACTAATTTGCATACAAAAATAAATCAACCACACCGAAAACGGCGCGTTTCCTATGTGAATGCTTGGGTGTTTGTTTTCTTTTCAAATGGGCCTTAGTTTAAGGTCACGGGATGTATACTGGTTACTGGAATCGATCTACTCCTTGTTTTTGCTTGGGCTCCAACTGTTTGATAGCATTTAAACCAAATTTGAATAGCAAATTCAAGCAGCTTTTCGCAACTACATCAGCTGATCAAAATGCAAATGTAAATTACGTAAAACGCTCGCAGTCTTGATAAAATGAATATTTTCACGATTTTCCGAAGAACATAGAAGAAGTTTCATAAAAAATATTGTGACAATGGTATTGTCTGCTATGCAGACTCTTGAAAATCAATAAGAAAGGCACCTATCGAATTCATATGAAAGAATAGGTACAACCAAAAAAGCTCTTTTTTACTTCTTACTACATAATGCCAAATTACTGTATTTGATTCGTTTAAAATAATTTGTTCTCATTCTCTCCCTTTTTATGTTGTGAATACTTATGTGGTATCTGAATCCAACATATTTTTCTTTTATCTCCTTTTTTGTTTATTTAAAGTTGTTTGCAAACTATTTTGTGAAATTGCTTTCTCACCTCAGTCTTTTTGACTGCATTTAAGATGTGGCACTACAAAATTAAAATAATGAATTAAAAATACGAATTTTAAATGAATTTGATGAGAATTATATGAACGTGAAGTGGACACTTTCTGCTCAATTACCTTGAAAATAGGATGAAGTGAAGCAATATTTTACTAATCCAGATACACTTCACGGCTCACAAATACTTCTTTGGCATCCAAATGCCACAGATGAATATAATACATACGCACTTCAATGAGATATTGTGGTTATCTTCGTTGAATTTAAATGAATATATTCATTTCATAGCCTATAGTCTATCAAAGAATTAAATAGCCACATAAGTTTCAAATACCGCTTTTAGTCGATGATTATTTAGTTTTCATTAGACATATTTTGAATTTATTTCGATCACGTTTAGCTGTCATCAACAGCAGGAAAAGTTCCAACGGCATAACTTATCAGTTCAAATAATCGTATTAGTCGACTGCAAAGGTAACAAAGGTTATCTGGAAGAAAACTTATGTGAATAGTAAGATCCGGTCCAAAAGTAAATAGCTTAAAATGGTCATTATATTAATCATGGATTGTGGGCACTTTAAAAAAAAAACTATCCAAGGGAAGTGAATGATTAAGAAGAGAGAAACATTAGAACAACTGGTTTTTCTATAGTATTCTTTATCTGAGTGTGACAGCAATAAGCGTGTTATTTGTAAGCATTGCGTAATAATCAGCAAGCTCAAACGACCGATGCTGATGAAGTTTATCGTATTTTTTCGTGTGCCAACTCAGCTGAATACCAGTAACTGTGGGTTTTATGGTGGAACCGTGATATTAAATTGGCTTCAAGGCAAAGCGTAATCGTGTTTTCTACTTATTCGCTTATTTCTGCGTCCATACCAAGCACTTTTCACGATTCAGCGTTCCTTTGCTTTCATGTAACTCTTACCTTTACCGTTTCAACATCATTCTTTCACAAATGCCTGTTTTTTTTTATTCATTTTGGTACATGTCAGAAAACCAAATTGCATTGTTTGTGCAGATTTGGATTTATAAAAATGAACCAGTTTTGAAAATGCGATGAAATGAAATGCAAACATTAAACTAATATTCAAGTTGAAAAAAAAAATCACGAGAGATTGATAGTTTCTCGAGCTTTGTTTTAAGTCTGAAGTTTTGATGACTTTTTATTACAAGGAAAAAATGTTGAAAAATCAACATCCACCTTTTACTACCAGCACGAAAAACCATAAGAGTGGAAAATTTTATCAGCGATTTTAATGGCTTAAGGAAAATATATTTTCATGGCTCTGCTTTTTACTGCCAAATCTCCAAGAAAATGTGCACAAGGTACACAGAAATTCGTAAAAAAATTCCAACAATGCTGTGTTAACTGTGTAAAAAAGAAACGGATTTAACCCATAGTTTACAAAATATTGTTGTTAGCATGATTCCAATTGGTGGAAAGTCCATGATAAATCTGTGTGATTGAGTGTCTAGTCAACTACGATTTTCGTTGAATAAAAGAAGGCACACTACAAATAGAGAAAAAAAATGAACTATAATCGTTTGTTAAAGAGCTTTATTCTAAGCAGATAAATCTCCATGGCAAATGGATTAAATTCAATGGTACATTTTAAGTTCGCATGGATAGGCTTATCCGTTTTTTCCGTAATGTGCAATGGCGTCATCAATATGTTTTCGTTAGAATTGACATGATGATGTTGATGCACACGGAAAATATCGCCGTCATGTTGGTTTACAGTCCATTCGCCATTCATACACAAAATTTATATTCTGTTTGTGTTGCTTTGCACGCATCATGAGCGCTCACACATGCGTTTGTATCAAATAATTTTGTTTGCTTATTTTTTTATGTTTATTTGCTCTGTCGTCACTCGTTTCTGTCAACATTTTCCATTTCGTTTCGTTATATTTCAGTGGTGGTTTTTCGCATTTCCATTTTCTGTATGAATCAATGTCGTTTGGATGTTACCACTCTTGCTATGAAAACAGCAATGCTATCACTCACAAAGTAAAAATGAACAGAAACTCATTTTCATTCACTGTTTTCGACTTTCACATGTGCGGACATTCGACTATACATCCTTTTTTTAGATGAAATTGAACATAGACATTAAAAATGGAGCGCAAATTATCTACAAAAGTTTGCTTTTGTTCGGCCTTTCGTGCTATAACAATACTTCAAATTAAATGTTTCTTGAATTAATTTGAGACGTGCCGATCCTTCTGAGAATTGAACAATAGTCGTGAAAAATGTGAAACGATTGCTACAAAAATATTTTTCTTTCATTAAAATTCAAAATGCATTTTTTACTGTATACGAAATTTTGGTTAACCAAATAAAACTGACTATCATTCATATAAACATGTTCAACCCATTTTATGTATACAATGCTGTTTCGTGTTTTCAATTCTATTAAAATTTGTTTTGAACACGTTTGATGGTTGGTTAGAGCAAATGTCACATATTACATCTGTTGCTGATGAACAAAATGACTTTTGGTTGCGTGAGAATTTCATCTCGATCCACATTTACCCCTTTTTATTTAAACGAAACATTTTCTGTGAGAGAGCAAGCGATCCCCACGTACGCTACAAAGTTATCGCCGCATACATTTCTTATTCATGTAATATTTTGTGTGATGTAGTACCATTATTACTATACGGAATACGTTTTGCATGAATGCCGTTAGATAAAAAAAAAATTGTATGCCAAACATAATGAAACAAGTATAAATGAATTCACTACATTTCGAAGATACACATCTTTGCTTACTAACATTCGAACCATTATGACGAATTGATACACTCCAATTTCAGTCACGTCCGTTCAAAACTCAAATATTGGTCGTCGTTTATGATTGTGATAAACTTTCATAAATAAATTTTCATAAATGAAAATGAAATCAACCAACTAGGTGATGTTCCTGTGCATATTTTCAATGTCGGATAACGCTTGTCTTCCCATATCCTCCTATTCACCATATATTTTGTAACGAATCAATATTTAATATACTCAAATAGCAAATTTAAACTATACTATATTTTCAGAATAATTAAACGCTTTCATATCTGGAGAAAATTGAAAAAGCTACGCGAACATGTAGAACAGGTTTCACTTTAATAATAAACGGTAAAAAGCGCCACATACTAATATGACGTTATACATATTAGCACAAGTTTCTTTTTAGACACTTGTACTTCCAGTTGGCTTAAGAGGAGAAGAAGTTTTGAAGATTTCTTATCAAGAATATAATGAAAAATTGAATCAATTTCATGCTTGTCATGGCTAAGCCCAATCAATTCATTTATATTTTATGGAATAAAATACTACACATAAGGTATATTGGAATTAAATTAAATTCTCATGTTTTCACTCGCATAAAATGGTCTGATAAAATATCAGTAAAGTAGATTTGCACTTACCATACCAGATATAAGTGAAAAATGAACTGTGCAATAAAACAGAAATGAGGCTATTCAAAAATGATTTGATTGTTAATTTGATATGAATGTGCATTCAAACAATGCTATGTGAATCAAATAGAAAGCTCATCATTCGGCATCACATCAAACAAAATGGTTCGAAATGTCTTGGCAAGAAAATTTTATCCACATGGCCACGAGAAGTATCTGTAAAAATATATTTAGAAGTGCCACACAAATATTTAATAGTAGATTTTTTATTTACAAGATTATATAAGAAATAGTGAATATCTGATCAGAAACCAGGCAAAGTTGTTTTAAAGTGGCATTGGTTTTTCCAAATTGCAAAAAGAAAAAACTATTTTTTGATATGAATTAATATTATCGACATATTTTGAACGAGTAATCTAAAAATACTAGACCTTGGCTGTAAAAAGAGAACCTTTTTTGGTTGCAAATAATTTGTACAGAACAAAAACTGCACATTTCAACTGAATTAGAGCATTTTTTCAAAAGATTTGTTTTCATTGCTGTCATCGATTTCAATTAAAGTTATTTCTTCAATGCTCATGGCAATTATTTCACTTCGATGTATGTTTATTTATGTATGAACCACCAAAAACTCAATTGATGGAAAATTAATGGATATATCTGAGTGTTTGTAAATTAAAAATTGTAGAAGCTACAAAAACCATTTATTATCGAAGTGTATCGAATATCTGCTTTAAATGCCAATTTTTGAACAAAACAAAATTGCACCATGGTAGAAGTGAAACACTTTAACGTGGCTGAATAAAAATCATAAGAGCGTTAATCGATTTCAATATTTCAAGGTTTATTTGTACACTACTTGGCACATTTTCCGGAAAATTCATTCAATTTTGCTTTGAAATGGATTCTGTACTATTTGAATACTTTTCATCGGACAAAAAAAAAGTTTGTTTGTTTTTCCTCGATTTCAAACGTGCCAAGAATTTGCACTTCATACGCGCAGTGTCCATTTCAATTTAAATAACATAATTAATGTCAAATACAAATGTTTGCATATCACATATACCGTCCATTCAAATGTTCACATGTGGTCTGCCAATCAATTAAACTTCGTGACGTAAATTTTGTGCCAGTGGATGAGTATATATATCATGATATGTGCATAGAGCATATAGAATTAAATGTTGTCATAAATCACTCTGCAATGCACAGTTTAAATTAGAGACCTTAATCAATATAATTTATAGCTTTAACATATTGATTCGCACTTGACACTTGACTAACTTGTTATTTGTTGATATTCAGTGGCAGGTGTTGTTTATAAATCAATTAATAATTTACGGACCAATGTGAGCTTATTTCTATTGAATGTAGATTCTAGTTAGATCTAGACATAGCTATACCGTACTTTACGGATTAACATTAAATCTATGGCTGAATATTATGCTTATTTATAAGAAAGTGTTTAAGAGCCAAATCTATGAATAGTTTTACTGCTAAATAAAGTGGTTTCGAAATGAGATGTTTGAAAGCTTTTTACAAACATTTTGTCGTGGTAAATATTTTGTCTGCCAGATGGCGGTAAAAGTGGGGTGTATTTGTCTGTGAAAATAGGGGTAACTGTTTTTTTTCTCTGGGCTTCGTTCAGCTTTGTTATCAGTGAATTTACTGTAGCCAAGTTTTTGGGGGAATCTCCCCATCATTTCTACCAATACAATCAAATACTGAATTCAACGCATACATTTACAACGATAAACGAACACTGAGCACTGAAACTGTGAAAAGAATGATGAAAAATGAAAACAGTCATAAATCAATTTTGCTCCAGCTCCATCCGACGTTACTATTGTTGCAATAGACCAACAATGTTATTTCGACTATATGTACGAGACAGATGCTTTGGAAAAAAAATCGTTCTTTAAGTTAATAATTGAATAAAAAATAATATTTAACCATGAAATTACCAATTTTAATCGTGAAATTTAATTTTTCGGGGGGCAAACTTCAATTGAAAACAGTTTGTTCACTTGATAAAAATTAATTTAGCGATTAATAAATGAAGTGAACGGTTAATGAATTATTGATGCGATATCAAGTAATTAAAAAGTGTTTAATTTTGTTTACAATAGCCATTCGTTGCAATTCACTTTCCACTCGCAATTTGACGCAATTTAAAAAAATCAGACAACATATTTATGTATTGACAAATTGTTACTTTATTTTTTCAATCATTTACTCCGTAAGTGTAATTTCACTAATTAGAAAAACACTCATTTTTTTATCGAAGACCATTAAAATTTTACTGTCAATGCCATCCTTTGATAGTTTTGTGATAAATATTAATTTTATAAATAAGTTAGTTAATGTGCTACTGCCTTTTTTTACTACATATTTATATAATGTCAAAGAACTGCTACTCTAATTAAATCAAATTAAACAATGCACTTGATAGTTTCAATTTTAAGATTCGTATTTGCTAACGAACATATAATCTATTGTATTTCTTTTCCCAAATTTATAATACAATTTCTAGCTATAAATGTTCATTTTAAATCTTTGTAATACAAACTTTTTACAAAATTCTTCATCATAATAACTTTGTTTTACTTCAAAAATGTATTTGAATGGGAGATAATATTTCACAAAGATTATTTTTTATACATTGTTTTTAATGTGAATTAAATTCAAAAATTCATTTAAATTTGACATATGAAACTAATTTTTTGCTTATCATGGTTCAATAAAATTAATAGAATAAATAATTAAAATAATCTATTGACTCTTTGGTTTTGTTGTTGAAGATTGTGTGGTTTTTTTTGCTGTCGTGGGAATTTCAAACAGGTGTGCAAATTCAGGCTTGCTTTCGAAATATTCACGCAAATTGTCTACAAAACGAGAAACTCATTAAATTGTCGCCGATAATTTGTCGAATGGTTTTTTTCTTCATGTTTTTCAAAACAATACTCACCTATTGTAACAAAACCTCTTCGTTCAAAATCGATATCAGCGAAAATATCTACACACTCATCGATTGAAGCAGCAATAGTGTGCTTCAATAAATGCACAAGTGCTGTGCGCGTGAGACGACCTGCTCCTTTGCCGCAATTGTCATACATTCTTGACACGATTTGCATGAGGTCCATTGTAGGCACACTTTGTTTTATTAAATACACAGCACACAGCAAATATTCACGAAAATCAATAGTTCCGGACATTTCCTGCACATAAAAAAAACGAATTATTCTCTTATGAATTCAGTGTGAATTAGTTTGATTTTTTCATGAGAACTACCAACCGTGTCGAAAATTCGGAATAGTTCAGCAGTTATTGGATCGTCAACGGAAATCTGTAGACGTAATGCAAACTCAGGAATCGAAACTATACAGTTTGATTCATGCACCAAGCTTGATGCCACCACTTGCTCTTCAATACTTGTTAAAGTCAAACTAAAAATACGATAAAAAAAAACGTCAATCATATGATTCAAATACTTTTGAATGGTGATTTTACAATACCCAATTTTTTGTCTGAGCTTTTCAATTTCCACAATATCATCAAAGTGTGGAAGATTCATTTGTCTGGCACGGATCATCATTTTACAATCGTCGTATGTCTTAATAAATAATAATGTTCAATCATATATCAAAAATTGAATATATTTTGACATTAAAAAAATTATATTTACCAAGTCAGATGTTGGCAATCCTAATGCTCTGAAATAAAAAAAAATGGTACATAAAATAAATTGCTAACCATTTGGTATTTGTATCTCATCATCAAAGTTGGAAGAGCAAAAAAAATTGAAATAAAAATGCCACAAAGTCTATTTTAATTTTTTGCTTTTAAAACAATGGCTCAAATATTCGTGTTTTGATTCATTTTGACTTTGAAAAAAGCTGTGAAAACAGACCCAAATGTCATGCAATAGAAATAACCGTATTCTTAAATATAAAGGAATATTATCGATAGTGGTCACGAACATGTGTAACATTTGATTCATTTCTTTTACTTCTTATACACAAACACATATGACGTCTATTTGTTATTTTCACTATACTTTCGTCATTGATTTTTTTTTCATATTTATCAAAATAATCCTCGTCTTGCGTAAATCATCGCGAGAATGCTTACTTTGCCATGACATTTCGAACATTTGTTGCATAGAGCTTCGGGTTATTTTTTTCTTCCTGCGTTGGCAAATATACCGGCAAAAACTCAAGTTCACATCTCGTATAAACTGAGCACATTGTAAGCCATAGCAGTTTTAATCTGTAATTATTAAAGACGATTACATAACGAATATAAATTGCGAATGGTTGACAAAAGGAATTCAACTTACGCTCCAGGACCTGAAAAAAGAATACAATTAATTACATTTGACTCATAAATACAACCATAAATTAGATTTAATTCATTTAACTTACCTTCCCATGTCCATGTCACAGTATCAAATTTGTTTGGATAGCGTATACACACCTAAAATATTAATTTGAAGTAAAAGTAAAATTGAATAAATGAAGAAAACTGTGAATGTTAAAAAAATTTACGGGTTGCACAGGCACGCCAGGGTAGAAAGCACCGGGCTTAAATGATAGTACACAACTTCGGTTCGTACAAGTTCCTTCTGGGAAAATGATAATCTGAGGCCAATCATCTCGTGAATTTGCTCGTTCTATAACCGTTTTAATAGTATTTTGCCGTGAATTCGGATCCTCTCTCCACACATAAATTGGTTGTGTGAAATTGATTAATTCTGAAATTATTACAATTATAAGATTATACACTTCTTTACGGCGACAAACCAATCGAATACATACTTCCCAAAAATGGTAGCGAAGCAGTTTCAGCCTTTGCTAGCACAGATGGTGGTCCAAACAAAACGACAGAAATCGAATCAAAAAATGATGAATGAGGTGCCAATACCAAAATTGGAGCTTCTTTTGACGTGGCTTGTGGTTGACCAGTTATTTTTACTCCATGAAAAGATCCAAAAAAGTACATTCCATACATTGCTTGGGCAGCAACAACTTGAATTATCCTGAAAATAAATAAGAAATAAGAAGCAATCAACATTTTGCCATTGTTTATACTTAAAAGTCTACTTTATTCATTGAGACGTGAGACGATTTTAATGAAAATAAATGGAGCTGGGTTTTTGAGCCGTTAGTCACATTATTAAAGTGTTGTAAATTCATTATAAAACATACTATAGTATTTATGTTCATGTTGCGTGTACGCGCAGTAGGAAGTTTTAAATTAGATTTACCAAAATGCCGACCTATCTAACAATTTAAAAGCAAGTACGGTGACACCAACAAACTCTTTTTAGCTTTGACAAACATATTTCATTATTTCACACATGATATTTGTTTACGAAGAAGTACATTTTTTCTTTTCAAAATTAATGACAAATATCTTCAGACACTTAGAAATTTTCGCTTCTATTGAAACAAACAAAAGAGCTCAAAATGAACGATTGAGAAAAAATCACACTTTCTTTATTGCCAGAAATATCAGCAAGACGCTCAATATTTCCTGCATTGTAACATTATTTGATTTTTCTCTTTCAAAAAATCAATAGAGAAATCGTTGGTATGTGATGAAATCGTCACTTGTACAATTTCATTCATCTTTCATGTCATTTTACGTGCCACGAATGTAATGAGAAATGTGACAATTCAAACAACTTAATAGAAATAAAAATAGTTTTACCTTCGCCATCCTGATATTGGTTTTACATTCAGATCATCCATCGTCAAACCCCACAATCCAATAGTTGCTAAAATCCATGCTATAATCAGTAAACTGGTGATTATAAGTAGTCGACATGGCACAATGAAAATCGTAAATATTGCCGTCTGCGAATAAAAAATTAGAAAAATAAAAATAAAATTCTTAAATCTTATATTCAGAAATCATCGAATATGAACAGCGCATACTATCGACAGAGCTTGTTAAATTGTCATTATGTCATGACAATTTTAATAAAATAGCAAGATAATATGGTCTTTAACCTCTTGACTTCAATATTTATAAATCTATATTATTTTCACGAAATAAAGATACAGTGCTACAGTGTAAACAAATAATTCATTTGATGTTTCTACATAAAATCGAAAATATATCTTATTATATAGAAAAATGTCCCCTCGTTGAAGAAAAAGAATCTTTGAATGAAAAAGGTGCAAGGAATTCATGTTTTTTTACTCGTGAGGGTAAATTTTAAATGTTGACATGCAACTGCTTGTTAATTATTGTTATCATCTATTTTAAGTACATAATAAAATCCAACTATTATTAGCGCATATTTAAAAGTGAAAAGTGTCATCTGGTGACTTGTTAAAATATGCAACACTTTAACACAGACATACACGTGATATGTACTATGCTAACATTGTACTTTTTGTTAACATTTGACATCTCATATGCATTTATACATGGTGGTTGATAAAAAACTAAAAATAACAAGGTTTTTCATTATATTATTTGAGCGGGATTTGTTTTTAGGTTTGCTTTTATTGGTCACGCGAAATTAGATCACAAAATTTATAATTCATCTTGACTTATTGTGAATTGTAATTTCAACCAAACTTGGACAATGCAAAATGTCACTTTTGTAGTATAACAAGCATTACATTTAACCTAGGGGACGGAAACCATTAGCTAGTTTTTTATATTTCAAGTAAAAACTAGGAAAATTAGAAAAAAACTAGCAAAAACTAGAAAAATTAGCAAAAATTTTTTGATCCGCCATTTTGATATTCTGCCATGATTTGGTGACTAAATCAATTTTACAAGTCGACTATTGAAAGAAACAAGTACTTTATGCACGATTTTGTGTTAAAAAAGAACTAAACTAATTTTTACTATTATAAGTGTATATTTATTCAAAACACATAAAAATATGTCTGAACAACAAAACGTCAAAATACTTCATTGTGTCAGTACAATCATTTGATTGTCATTTGACAGAACAAAAAACTAGAAACCTAGCAATTTCATGAAGGAATATTAGCATTATTAGATTATTCAAGCAATAAACTAGTAAATTAGCTAAAAACTAGTAAATTAGCTATAAACTAGAAAAACTAGCATTGGTTTCTCTCCCCTAGCATTTAACCGATTGAGTTCTAAACTTAGTGAAATCGATTTTGGTCGAACATAAAACGAGAATGATTGTATGCAGGCGAAGCCACACAAAACACAAAATATGTACTACTAGAAAATGTTTTGATATAACAAGTGACTGAGAACCATCAATATTTAGGTGACGATGGCATTAAGGAAAATAATTCCATTGCACGATGTTTAGTGTGTCATATCTTTCATGTTAATCTCATGTACATTTCCTTTATATACACGAAACAAATGTCATTAAAATAGAAACAATAAGAAGGCCACTACAAATAATTAACTTAAATTAAGTTTACTCAAAGAGAAATTTGAAAATTAAAATTGTATATTCTAGTGAGTACACAATATAGTCATATATTCGCTTGTTATATGTATGGAGTTGATTGACAAACTTAATAAAAGATCGGCGAATTTAATAAATCAAAATTTTCAATTAAATTCGAACATTCGACTCGGTGGTCTGACAAATGGGAAACACGTATGCATGTTTTAGTATTGCATGCAATGAAAATATACGAGAAGGTAATGTATGTATCATGCAAAGTATTAATATATTACCGGCAACTCAAACGTGATAAACACAATGGAATTGGATTGAAAGCTTCTCATTGTTTCTGTAGGCTTTCGGCAATAGTCGCTTCGATAAATGTATATTAGATCAAATGAATCAATATTTACTGTTAGAACGTCATTTTGTATCTATTTTGAGGCGCATACATAGAAGAATTGTATGTGGCCATGTCTATTTGTTTATAATACTACGTTTTTGATAAGACATTTTGACGCGTGCTGCTATTTTCGTTTCTGCATAATCAAATTCAGATATCGCGAGCAAACAAAGCGACGAAAACAGAAACACACAAATTGAGACGAAGATAAGTTTTACGCCGTATATCTCGTTGGTTTTTATTTGCAATTCTCTCACATATTATTATACACATTGTCAAATGGAGACTTTAGATAGAAAGAGAGAAATACAGCACACACATGTAATTTATTTGATCGTACGATCAGCTTATTGTCGCGATTAACTCTAAACTGAGCCACCGAATGGAAACCAATTAAATAATTCACAACGTTTAATTCGTTTATCTGAAGTAATGGCTTCATGTGCTTTGCAGTAAAACATCATTTCGCCGGGTGGTATTATAATATGCACCATGTCATAAAATGAATAATTTGTGTGATGAAATATAAATATGATTTTAAAAATGAGTTTTGACAAGCGCATAATTGTATATTGTATATTTTTCATTTATTCTTACCCTAATTTTCCGAAAAAAATCCATCTCACATTTGAATACAAACGGATTTGTATGCTGATCAAATGATACAATTTTCGGCGTTTCAGCTGTCATGGTGGACATTCTGCAGGCATTCGAACTACTTATGTATCGATTCTCAGTGTGTTTCGTTTTATTCTCGATGTGAGATGAACCATTTTGAGCTAAATTGTTAATATTCCGGTGAGAGAGAAAGAAAAGCAAAGAGGAAAATTAATTTAGATGTATTTTTTCTTCTTTGGCGCATATTCCTAATAAGTTCAAGGTCCAATTATTTGATTACGTAAATGGTAATTTATCGGTTTTTTTTGTTCAATAAACAATTCAATAAAACAATCTCTTGGGCTTGTTGATTTTCATCTCGCATGAATTAAGGATAGAAAATGTAATCAATATGATTTACCGATATATCCGATAGCGGAATCGCGTAGCTTATTCGAATCGTTGGTATATTTAAAGGTGTCACTACAATCACCATTTTTTGCATCACATTCCAAACAATAATTTCCTTTATGTGAATCTGTCATTTTCCCCGTCGCTTCTATCTACTATATGTTTTATTTGTAAAACGTAGTATTTTATCTTTGTTTACAGATTCAATATGAGAATTGGCAGCACCAAACACAGCTCATTTGTTCTAAATTAACAACGTAAAAAAATAATCAACGACATAATGGATGCATCATTCTCATCAAGATTATCAACTTCTTCCCCTTTTTACATCAAAAATTTCTCTCACCCCACTTCAATTGTATCTTTTACTTTATCACTTAACGCAAGGACTACTTGGATTGTACAACCACAAAAATGCCAAATATTTTCACAACTTGATGATTGGAATCAATTATTAACAACTCAATTTATTGGTTTACAAACTTATTACTGACAATTTTCTTTCGAATGTCCACGTTAGCTACAAAAACAAATTCGTAACGTTAACAGTGAATGCGCACTTCTTCCTATTCATTGGAGTAGCGTTCACCAACTGTATGAAATGTTCGAATGAATTGTGCAAAACGGTACGATGAGAACTACAGCTAACCACTCAGTATGACAATATGTGGTTTGTTTTGGCTGATGTCTCTCTTCGACGCGCGCCGCGCCATTTCTCTCTTCTTTTTTTTATTCACACAGGCACACTCACTCTCACTCTCCTCGTGTCGCCCCGCTAGCGTTTTGTTTGCACACATGGTTTGAACAGAATGAATGAATACTCTCACAAATACACATACACACATTTGATGAGAGCGCGTTAGCTGAGTGAGAGAATGAACATAACAGATGAACACAGCTTCTATGCCGCGAGATGTTTCATGAAGTATGTGTTTTCTTTTTAAGCATTTCAAATTAAATCGTTACGCATTCATATGTTCAAATTACCTTCTGTGTGACGGAAAGTAAACAAAGATCAACTCAATGGCATTTTTATTCTGAGTGCGTTTTGTTTCTTTCCAGAGTGAAATTTGAATGGTATTTGACACTGATTTAGTCAATGAAATTTTATTATTCATTCAAGTTTATTACTCTCCTTCATGTCACTCAATATACGACAAAATGATCATAAAATACACAGATTTCGAAGATTTTGATGAAACTCAAATGTTTCTATGGTTTCGTAAATGAAACAATCCAAAAAATAGCAATTCTTTTCAAACGGCTTCGATTCAAACTGTTGACTGCGCATGATTCCTTTTAGTAGACGTATGAGCTCACAAATATTTTACACAAAATTAAAACGTTTAATTTTCAATAATATTAATTTTTGGATTAACCATGCAGTTATGAATGTATTGAGTAACAAATCTCTGGATAAGGACTAAAACAGAAATGTAAACAAAGCATTTGTTTGGGTCTTCATCAACATTTGAGCGTTATAAATACTTGGAATGGGATTATCTTTTTTTTATTTATAAATTAATCAGCTTATCACAACGGAGCACAAATCGCTTACCTTTCATTTTATTATATTCATTGGATGTTTTGGCATAATCAGACAGTTTTGTTGTGACTCCACAAACAAAGATTGATTAAACATCTACGTTTGCACAAAACAATTTGATACTTATTTAAATTCAAAATGTTATATTTTCAACGTAGTTTGGAAACGTTGCTATATTTTTAGATGTTTGCTTCAATATACCTATACTCGCATGATGCGGCATACATACATGATGAAAATTTGAAATATGAATCTCTTCATTCGGTAGTTCATTGTCTGACGAAGAGATGGCGCCAATGTATCAGGAAACGTAAACTCGGATGATTTTTGACGTATTATTTTTTCCATTTCAAACAATAATTCTTTATTTCCAAAGTGAAATTTTAATATTATAAATTTTAGATATATCTTAAATATCAATTTCATTTCATTTGAAATAAAAATATCGAAAAAAATATGATAAAACAAATAATTCCGATGCATTTGAATTGATGTAGTAGAATTGCGAAAAACCCTGAGAAATACTAATACGTTTTATAACAGCTGTTTTTGTGACAACAATGGTGTTGTCTCTTTTCAGCGTAGCGTGCGTATTTTGCCTACATAAACATCAATTTTATTTAATCTCATCGGCAATACCAGCACATACACATTCACTTGCTGATGAAGCCAAGCGCATCGTGTATTCAAAATATACGTATAGACATCTCTTTTGCACAGCCACGATGCTTCAATGCATTGTTAATGCCGATGACGCTCTCATTCAACTGTATGGGTGAGCCTATGTACTAATGTATGTTTGGCCAACGCTTCGAGGCTACCATATACTTCGACGCGTAGAAATCGAATAGTCGAGCTGTGTTTTT
>NW_022203226.1:0-2547 GCF_009176525.2 Contarinia nasturtii | reverse complement strand
GTTGGTTGATTTTATATTAAATCTACCAAAATTGAATTAAAAATTATACATTATTTCTGTCTGTGTACTCTTTTCTTATTTTCATTTTTATTGGTTCGGGGTGTCAATGTTGTTCCTGATTGTCGAAACGCCCAAAATAAACGAAGCGTGATGTTATCGATGAACTCAACGCCCAAGATGGAAATGCTCAAGAAAAGTCCAATCAATCCATCGCAATGGCCAATGCACAATGTTGATTATTGCAGTGTTAAAATATGCGATTCTCGGAATAATACGATGACTTCCTCAAAAACGTTTAAGGTAATTTTTTTTTTGCTACATTCAAAATGAATTTCAACTTCATTTCCATGAAAAATCTAAAAAAATACGCAATTTGTGGCGGTATTAAAAAGTAAAGCCTAAAATAGTCTAAGAGTGTTTTCCGAAAATACTAATTATACTGCGATTCCTTATTTTATTTATTATGTAGAACGACGGAAGTGGCTAAAAAAAAACACATCAAAACATCCATTTCTTGCACGCGCCTAGTTAAAGGTAGCTTTATCCAAAGGCGATAATTATTAATTTTGTACCGTAAAAATGCCATAGAAAATATTTATCAAAATTGGAATGAAAATTATTATTAATTTCTATAAACTGAAGCAATGTGAAATTAGTTGTCCACATACGCTCCGAATAACATAGAAACCAAATAAGACCTTGGCTTTTCTTCTGGCTAAATAATTTTCAAGTTGAAAATCGATAGAACGAGAAGACTGAAAATGACAAAATCGAAATAATCGTTCCATTTCATGCTTTGTTCAAAGGATTAAAGAATGGTGATAATTTGAAGTCATTTGAAAAAAGGCAAATTTTTTGGTCAAAAAATTCTAGGAGAATTGCTTTTTTCATGACCGATGCAAATTAAAACGTGTTAAAAGGAATTCCGTGTAAACGTTTAAATGATATTCAGAATATGAATTTGGTATAATCACAAAGAGAATATTTTTTGGTATTTTTGGAACAATTTTCATGGTAATTTGCGGCGGTGTCATATTGATAATTGCTGCGTTTAAAACTCACAGCAAAGCCACTTTAAGTACGAACATAATATTTGAAAATGTTGTCCTCGAGTTGTCGGGTATAAATGTCCGTGTTCCATATTGCCACAAATTCACAATAATCGAAAGCTTATTTGCCATAAATGCAGACGCATTTTACAATCACGAGTAAATTAATAGCCAAAAATCAAAGATTTTAACTTAAAAGGTAACAGTTAAAGAACTCCTTAGAAAATGGACGATGGAAAAAAATTTGAAGTGCTAAAAGGACTGAAAGTTCTATTGAAATTCAACGAACTATACCCAAGCGACTGGGTTTTTCATAACATGCACATTTCGGTGCCATTGATTTTCCGACCGCTTCTTGCTACGCTTTTTATATTCGAATTTACAGCTATTTGGTTTTGTATATCATTGGACTGGGATTTGAACGTGACATCGGGTCCATTGTGCTTTTTTTCCGGTGGTGTGCAAATTTTGACAATTTATTTCGACATGAGATCATCAAAATCTATTCTTATCGAGTCAATCGATTTACTGCAACAACTTGTAGAACAAAGTAAGTTCTTGTAATATATTTTTCTCAAAAAGTGAATTCGGAACGAAAATAACGGAAGTTCGTTCCATTTTCATTATCAGGATGCATAAAGTCGTGGAAAACGTTTGAAAATTACCTTAAAACTGAATCGGGAAACATGAAATTCATCAAGTTTATGGGTTGGTTTATGTTATTTGTGATGGTTTGTTTGTTCGGAACCACTGGATTGTGGCCCATATTTTTTCTACTCTTCGGATTTCCATTGCCTGAAAATTGGATCATGGCGATGCCTACAAAGTGAGTTAATTTAATAGCAAATCATTTTTTGTTGGTATTCATTTCATTCATTTTTCTCAGGACATTCTTTAATATTCAAACATTTTCCGGATTTTATGCAACATTATTTCTACATTTTGTTACTACTCTTGCATATTTTACACTTTATGGCATAATGCCTATGCTACAAATTGGCATTTGTTCGTACATGAAAGCGTGTGTCATGGATTTCAAGTCGATCATGAAGAACGTTACCGAGCACATTGAGAATCATTGTGGAGAAGATGATTTTCGCGTGAATGATCTCTATGTACGGACATCGTTCAAAGAGGCCGTCGATTTACACGTAAAAATGCTGCGGTGAATCATTTCTCAACAAATTTTATCACTTTTTTTTATATAATCGATATTTGTTTACATCTTTTTTCACACAGAATTGCTGAAAACATACGCATAGTACTCGAAGGGCCTTTATTCCATCAGCTAATGGCGTTTGTGTGTTTCATTGCTTTCACTCTTCTCTTTCTGGATCAAAGCAAAGATCACATTGATTATAACATGGTATTGGCAGTTAACATCTTCTGTCTCCAATGCACATTGAACTTCATTGCGTGCTACTTCTCCGATCGCCTTGAAGATGATCTATTGGAAGTGGCTGATGTTGCGTACAATTTGCTTTGGTATCGAATTGCT
>NW_022203225.1:0-1642 GCF_009176525.2 Contarinia nasturtii | reverse complement strand
AAATAAACACTTGAAACGTTCGTCGGATGCATTTGATTCGGTTTAAAGATTTTTACATTACATTTACATAACATGAATATTTTCAGTCGATTTAATAAATTAAATTCTAATTTTTTTTCAGAAACTTGCTGAATAAATCAGAAACAAAAGAACATATTTTTCGAAGCGAATTAAACGAAAAAAACGGAACGAAAATCTTGAAAGAAAAAAAGGAAGTTGATGATTAAAGATAGATGTATAAAAAAATGCGTGAAAAAGATCACTCACCAAGAAAAATGTTACCGAGTCCAAAACAAGGATGTATATATCCGATGCTTGGCTCATCTGTCTCGCTAGGAGTGCAAATACCATTTGACTTGTCAACGTCGAGTCGATCAACAACGGCGAGTCTACTACATTCGCTTAACAATGACCAACCATTAGATTTACGAGTTGATCATAAAAAATCGTCCAATATTCAAATCGAAGACGAAAATCAAAATCTGTTGGCGAGCGACGATTCATCGGATGCCACAACCAAAATTAATGTTGCTCCAATTTCGAGTATTAATCGATTTCTCCATTCAAAACTAATTAATAACAATGATTTAAGTAGTAAGAACAATAATACGATTCATATGAACAATGGAAATAATAACAATCAACCGGAGCTCGATGAAGACGATGATGACAACAACAATAACAGCACGAGTAATAATAAAAATGCTAACGACTCACTATTTAGCGAAAGTAGCAGTTTGGATTTTCGAAAGAAGAATTTCAATTTAAAAGAAAATCTCCGATCATCATCGTCATCGTATCACTTAGCCACAAGTATGCCAAACGTATTCTCAGCTCCAGCATTCCATCCGGCAATGCTTGAAGCCATGGCCAAAGCGGTGCGTTTACCATTTCCATATCGATTACCATACATTCCGTCAAATCATCATCGTCATTCACCAAACTTAGATTTGCTACGCATGAAACCAAATCAATTTTCCAACTTACCGCGAATTATGTCGCCGAACCACTTGTCTTCGCTTACATCAAACTCTTCAATTACAGCCGCAATTGGTGGCGTTGGTGGTGGTGTCAAATCGACAATGAATCACAATAACAACAACAATAATAATAATAATAATAACGACAGCACGCCAAACGCAAATAAAATTGGCGGAAACAATCAATCCACATCATTGACAAACAAAAATAAAGATCGATATTCATGCAAATTCTGTGGTAAAGTATTCCCGCGTTCAGCTAATTTGACACGACATCTGCGTACGCACACAGGCGAACAGCCGTACAAATGCAAATACTGCGAACGAAGTTTCAGCATTTCAAGCAATTTACAACGCCACGTTCGTAACATTCATAACAAAGAGCGTCCATTTCGTTGTGCACTGTGCGAACGTTGCTTTGGTCAACAAACCAACTTAGATAGACACATGAAAAAGCATGAGGCTGATGCAGCATCGCTCGGTCTCGGTATTGATGAACGGTTGAGAACATCCAGGCAACGAAATTCAATGCAACGCGGAATGCCAGACGAATCGTATTTCGAAGAAATTCGTTCGTTTATGGGCAAAGTGACACAGTTACCAATTTCATTACGATCACAAGTCACATCCGATGCACACACAAACTCATCGTCACGAAGTTC
>NW_022203224.1:383-18067 GCF_009176525.2 Contarinia nasturtii | reverse complement strand
CAATCGTTCAATCAATTATTCAATAAAAATCATCTATATATTTTTAAGTGTTTGTCTATGGACTCCACCGTAGTGGATTTTTCCTATAATTAATATTATTCCCCGAATCCCACTACAATGTTTTCTGGCGTAACCACCTCTTTTGGACGTCCACTGCGTTGTGCATCGTCTGTGTCTGTACGACCATGTTTAAATTCACGAAACCAATATTTTATATTTGATTGTGCTGGCGCAGAGTCCGGGTAACATTTATCAAGCCATTGTTTGGTTTGCACAGTATTTTTCCCCATGAAAAAACAGTGTTTTATTAACACACGAAATTCGTCTTTTTCCATTTTTTTCACAATAACAAAAGTGGTTTCACTCAAAACGCTATATCTCACGAACCAATCGACCGATCGCTGTCAAATTTTGACACGTATCGTTTGAAGGTTCGTACTAACTAAAAATCATAGCAAAAAAATCCAGTGACGTTATCTATATGTTAGGACAAAGACTTATCTACCCACCTGTTAGGCAGTGGAGAGTCACCCCGTTTAAACGATGCCAATGACCGTTTACGTCTATGTGTGACCATTGAAAAGTCACCCAAAGTTTCGGTGGATGACGATTTGCTAACAAAAAGAGGCAAAAGAAAAATGTTTTTGTCTCCGTTCAATTGATTTGATAGTTCAGTTGTCGATGGCGATTTTTGTTGTAGTTTGGGTGCCAAGCATTCGTCGCAAAACCAAAGAAGATTTGCAATTTTGGCCACATATGTAGCGACAACTGGTTTGAACTGGATGTTTTTTTGCTGATAAGCAAGTAATATGGAATGCATTACAGCAAGAGCCATTGCATTTTAAAGATTGGGTTCCAATGCTTTCTTCACATGCAGCACACGTCATGGTTATGTAAATTGCAACAACAACAATACACACAAAAAACCGAAAATAAAAGCTGTTTTATGCAATGAAAAAAACAAAAGATCACGACTGAATTTCACTTTACTGGAGTAGACACAGCAAAATGATTGTGAATATATAAAAATATTTACAAGACTCTACAGTCTACATACAATTAATTTTAAAACACAAAATAAATAAAAAATTGCGGACAAGAAAAAAAATGCGACTTTGACAGTCAAATGTCACACAATAATGACGATATATTCGTAATCAATTTTCTTATAATATATGAAGAATAAAAATTGTGGTTTTAATAAATCACATGACATAGTTTGGTATTTCGCTCATGTTGACTATAAATTAGTACTTTTGTCTGTATTCAAAGAATATTTCAATTTTCATGACAAAACTACATCCACCATAAAATCTGATAAACAAAACTAATCAAGTTAAAATAAGTATCGAATACAAAATAAAAAATTATATTATAAGTGGAAATTAAATCTAGGTAAAAATGATGAAATTAACTTGAAAATGAAGGCACTGACTAGGGCACTGAACGTTTATGAAGAAAATAAATATCACCGCGATTTTATCAATATTTCTTTTAAATGTAAAGTGATGCATCTTCATCTTCGACGATTATATCTTTATTCATTTGAATCGAATGTGACGACATAGTATTCCGACTGAAATAATTTTTCTCCCAACGTCATTGAACCAATATTGTTGGCCGGAGGGCTATTCATCGGCAAACTCGCTAGCAAATTCGTTGGCGACTTCTTTTTTATAGGACTAGTAGTCGTGGTAAAATCATTGTCCGCGATTGAGATAACATGTTTTCTAAGATGCTTACACATGTTGCTTATTTTCCAGTGTTTGTCATATCGCAATATGAAAGAATTTTTGCAGCCGGGGCATACCAACGAACACTGAGTAAACATTCCATTGCTGGTTGATGTAAAGTCCTGGATAGAATTTGACCAATCAAAGTTTTGTCCCAAACTTTTGGAAAAAGCCGATATTTTGTTCAACAAAGAATTTTGAACGTCTTTTTCTTGGTCTTTTTCGTTCGCTAGTTGTGCGACATTGCCTCTTTTCGGTCTCTTGATTTCTTGAATGTTTTCAATTTCGTCCTTGATTCCCAAAATGAGATCGCGATGACCCAGGAGAAATTGAAACGGTTTGGCATCTTTATATTTCAGAAATTGATCGACAATTTTACGATGCTTTCTCTCGATGAAATCTTCGAGAACAGGCAGTTTTTCCTCTGAAATTGATTTAAAACTCCAGGCTGAATTGTATCCGCAAGCGTCCAGAATGGTTTTCATGCACTCCGGAACTTTTGAAATAAGACCAGTTAGCGAACATTCGGCCTCAAATTGTTCCCAAAAATCCTTATAGTTTGGCTTATGTTTTGGCTGAAAAATTTGTATTGTTTTTTTTTTATATTTTTGAAAAAGGGTTTTTTTGAATTTGATTTACTCACCATATTTAAACCCTTTTTTGCACACAAATAGCCCAACGAATTGCACGCTAGATTGCACTATAAACTAGTATAAACCTAGCTATAAACGCTAGTATAAACGATGCTATGTGAATTCGATTTAAAAAATTTGCTACATCAGCTGTTATTTGTATAAGCTCTGTGTGTGGCATTTTCAACGTGTTTGTTATTTTTGCTATGACTATGTGACATTTTTGTCAAATCCTGTATTAACGACTCTGACAACCGGTTGTGTTATTGCAGAACAAATTTTTTAATGATTTAATATTTTTGTCTTTTATAAAAGTAATAAAAGTAGAAAACTCAGGTTTTTTTTTTCTTTCAATTTCACAAATGACAGCCTAATAGTAAAACCGAAATGGAAGAACTTGAGCGTAAAAACATGATGCAAATTCTTCAGCGTATATAGAGAACTTTCAAATTTTAGAACAAAAAGAGTTTGTAAAAAACTGAGGGCAAAAACACAATATCACAGCGGACGGCAGTTCGCGCGAGTGACGAAACCACATTAGTGTGTTGAAAAGTCGAACTCGCTATATATACACGTAATGTCCAAATAATTACCAAATTCTAACCTGGAAGGCCTTTAGCCGCGATTGGTGTATGGTTGGATCAAGAAAAAATATTAAAGTTCGAAAATTGGTCCACCCGTCTTCAAAATATGGTCCTTCCAAGAAAAGGGTCAACATTCAGTTCTACGGCCATAGATGGCACTAAATGAGGTCGTTGACCACTGAAACATCGATATTACAATTCTAGAGCTCAATACTTTTCTAACGACCCCCTAACCATCGAAATCGATCAATCCGTTCGAATGATTTATTATTTTAAAAATTTCATATGTTTTTCCTATAAAAGTCATTTGGTATGTGTGTCCGCGATTTGCGTACTCGATTCTGATCTTTTTGAAACTTTCTGTGATTAAAGTTTTTGTGTACGCTAACATATGAAAATGCATTTTTGGCTGGATCTGTCAATTGTAGAAGTCCAAATTTTACCAAGAAACTCCTCACAACATCATCCCACAATCTCATGCATGCCACATATATCTTTTTTTTACAAATCATGCAGTTCAAATGCAGACCAGAATAACGTAATCCGTTGCAACCATTTTCAACACAGCAATGCAATTTACTCATGATGTTCCGTCAATTACACTAACAACAATGATGAGACACTTTTTCGTTCGTTTTCTTCCTCTTCTTTTCTTTAATTTACTTCAAATCACTTAAACTTGATGTTTTTCTTGTACACAATTCAATAATAATTTTTCCTGTTTTTTTAATGTGATTTCGATTAAAATTATGCAAAATTAAAGTATCCAAATAGAGAGCGAAGAAAAAAAACATGCAGACGTGACAGCTTTTGCGTACTCGATTCTGATCTTTTTTAAACTTTCTGTGATTAAAGTACACAAAAAACTAAGACTTTTTTGTTCCGGCACTTTTCGATATGGCCGCTATGTTGGCCATGGCCGGCCTCTAAAAGTCACTTTTCGACTTTTGTCCCTACAGACACCGAGGCACATACACTTGACACCCCCCAGACATATGCAACTCGTTGGAAAGGTCTTGAAGTGAGCTATCGAATAAAGCCATTTAAGGACCAAAATTTTCAATTTGGAGTGGCCAAATTGGCCAAAAACCAAAAAGTTACCGTTTGGCCGGACATATAATGGTCATTAGCTCGAAAACTAGCCTTTCATGGTCACTTGAAATTTTCACCGATTTTTAGGCCCAAGTCTAAGCTATAAAATGCCGCATAGCTTATATCCCTAAAAATTCTTGTCTTCACGATATGGCCTTTGATAGCGAGAATATGGCCAAAAATGGGCAAAAATGACAAAAAATGTTACTTTTAACATTTGAAGTATTTTATGGGCCAAAATGTACTCCAATGACTCTGTAGATCTCTGTGACTAGCCAAACAAAATTGAATAAAATATCGACCGTTTTGGATGGCTATTCCACCAAAAATCGGCCAAATGTACCCAAATTCGAATTTTCACAAAAATGTCTACATGTATGAAATATGAAATCCTAACATCAAATAACTACATGTTTGATAGTTTCCTCGCATAATATCGATAAAATACCGAATCTTATGTCCCCTCCCACCAGGCCAGAAGGTGCACTATCACCGTGAGAGGTGCATGCGGTTAGTCACAAATTAAATTAAAAGAAATCTACAAAAATGTTAGTATAAATGGCAAACTATGTAAAAGGTCATGCAAAAATGACCATTATTTCATACGGTCGCTGTGGGACCTAGACTTGACATAACAAGGAAAAATGCATATTCGTTCGAAAGGTCTTAAAGTAAGCTCTCATGTAGGGGTGGCCAAATTGGCAAAAACCAAAAATTGACCGTTGACCGTACACATAACGGACATTTTTTCGAAATAGACTGCATAGGTTCTCTTGAAAATTTCATCAATTTAAGCCTCAAGTCAAAGATAAAACAATATGCATAACACATACCACTGAAAAATACCTCTGTTCCTCATTATGAACCATTTTTTGTATAAATTTGGTCCAAAAATAACCTAAAAATCCATATTTTCATTGTATTTGAAAAATATTCAAATTCATATGTCTTGAATCTTTAACTTGGAAAATAGCGCTTACAAAACTATTGATATCAAATAAAAAACCTCTATCGAGGTGAAGAACGAGTGAGGAAACCAAAATTTGAAACACAAAATTTCTGATATCAATTTTGTGACGAAAATAGTTGGTAAATATATTTTGTGTACTGTGAATATAAACTTCAGACAGGCCAAACCGTGGCCGAGCTGTCACATCACAAAATGTCATTAGTTGTCCCGTCCCTATCGAAATCTGCTGTCAAGCAAGTTATATATTGATTATTGTATTACATTTTGTACGAGATTTATTTATTTAGAAATATAAAAAGAGAATGTGAATGTGAACAAAAAAGATAAAAAAAATTAATATCGTGACGAATAATGTAATAAAATAAATATTATAATTCAATTACTCAGCGGCTAGTGTGATTTCATACGCCTATACCGCTGCAAAGCGGTACCAATATATACAAACACACAAAGGTCGACTCGCTTTGGATAACATTTCCATTTTTTACACCTAATGACGGCTCATTATTTTTGTTTTTATTTTATTTGATTAATTTTCACTTATTTTTAGACTTTAATGTTGTTTAATTAACTTTTTTAGAAATTTTTTATTAATATGGATTGTAGTTTCATTCAATGCGGTCACGTTTAAAAGCCTTAAATTTTTTAAATTTTTTCAACTCATTTTACTTTTCCGCACACACCTAGTGTGTAAGGTAAAGTATTGGAATCGGTCGAAAAATTAACACCCATCAAAAATGTGTTTTCTGGGCGTTTTTGAGGCCAGGGAACACGAATCTGGCGTTTTTTCGATGTCCGAATGTATGTGCGTACCCTGTACCCTGTACCCTGTACCCTGTACCCTGTACCCTGTACGCAAAAATTTGTTAACACGATAATTTTCAAACAAGAAAAGTAATTCAAAATCTGACTTCGCAGGATGATTGGGGATGCCGAGGAATAGAAACCATTAGATTTTGAGCGACTTTGGTTGATACAGTGAAGTGTCATGTCTGGTGTGATGCCCATGGGCTCCATGGGAAAAAAATCAATTTTCTTCCAAAAATGATATTTAATGTTTTCTTAAACACTCAAAAATATGTATTGGGGGGTTTTTGGGTATGAGAAAACCGAATATGACATTAGTTTTGCGATACAAATAATTTTCGACACACTTTTCATACAAAAATTTCAAAAATTTTGGATTTTTGTATGAAAGCCATGCCTGTATGATATCGTAATGAGCTAAAACTTTGCACATGTTGTTTTTTTCACACAAAAATAACATTCCGAGGGTTTGAAAAGATTTCAGTGGATTTCTCAAAAACAAAAATTTTGTATGGAAGGCACCACTCAATTGTATTGAAATTTCTTCAAACTTTCAGAATGTTAGCTTATTGTGAAAAAAATAACATCTGCGAATTTTCACATGATTATGATATCATACAGGCATTGAAAAGTCTATCAAAATTATTTGTATCGCAAAATTTATATCAGATTCAGTTTTCTCATGAATTCATATTTACGGTAAAAGATACGTAATAAATGCATGTTGTGGATCACAGTGCGGAAAAGTTCATCTTACGGATGTAAGACATTTTATTTTATTTTGTTTAGGTTATTTTTTTTTTTTAGTATTCAATCACAAATTTTCTGGTCGCTTTAAGATCATATATTGAACATGTTTCTATCAAATATGTAACAATAGATACACTTTTGTTCCACATTTGATACAAACTTGTTCAATATATGATCGCAAAGCAAACAGAAAATTTGAGATTAAAGATTAAAACAGAAAAATAATTCAAATAAAATCAAATAAAAAATTAGTTAAAATTAAATGTAAAAGATAATTTTTTTATACAAACAAGACCGCGTCGTTATGTCCATCTTTTTGATTCAAGAGCCCTGGGTTGTCAAGAACAAAATATGTGGCTTTGACACCGAAAAGATGAATTTATTGTATTTGAATCAGTCGAACGAGCCCAATAGATCATGTGTCGTTGCTTCCAAGGAACTGAGATTGACACTTTTGCCACAGTTCAGTTCACGGGACACCACAGCAGTGAAACTGGGTAAGGGCAGTACTCTTGATTCAGATATGATACTAAGCTCCTTCTACTTGGCAAACCCCTCGAATGAAGATATTCCAGGAGAGGGACTTAGAGCATTATATGATTATTCTATTAACAGATCACTTCCAATAATATTGGGGGGTGATGCAAATGCGCATCACACGGTCTGGGGAAGTAGTGACACAAACCGTACAGGTGAGTTACTTCTCGAATATATTGCAACGACTGACCTGCTCATCCTAAACAGAGGTGTACAACCAACGTTTGTTACCAGAAACAGGTCGGAAGTCTTAGACATAACTTTGATATCTGCTAATATCTCGCATTTCGTGAAGAATTGGCATGTTACAAAGGAAGATAGACTCTCTGACCACAGAGAGATTCGCTTCCAACTATTATGTGCTCGCCGAGCACAGAATAAATTCAGAAACCCTAGAAATACAAACTGGGAGTTACTTAGAAACGAAGTAAGAAAAGGGTCTACAGCACTCAGAGGACTGTGTATGGACATCTCTACAAGGGATCGTTTAGACCAAGCAACTGAAAGTCTGACAGATCTTTTGAAGACTTCGTACCATATTTCATGCCCTGAGCGTGAAAATAAGATAAAGAACAATTATTGGTGGAATACGGACCTAAAAAGGCTAAGAAAGGAATCCAGAAGACTACTTAGAAAATATTTAGCAAGAAAGGATACACCTCAAGGCCCACTCTGCCATGAAATATGGCGAAGGAGTAGGAACAAGTACACCAGTGAAATTCTTGTTGCTAAAAAGAACTCTGAAAAGAGATTCTTTAGCAGAATTGAGGGGGCTTAAAGCACCTCAAGAGTACACAAGATTCTGGCTAAGGACCCCGCCCAGGGTCCAGGAATACTTGTGAAACAAGATGGAAGCTACACGGAGTCTGATGAAGAGACTGCAAAGCTTCTACTTGATACGCACTTCCCTGAAAATGTAACACATGCGTTGCCAGCCCAAGAAATCTTGGAGCCAGTCCAAAACGCATATATTGACGCTTTCATCGAAAATCTCGTATCTCCCAGGAGGGTGGAATGGGCCATCTCATCTTTTGGCCCATTCAAATCGCCAGGCCTAGACGAGATATACCCAGTGCTTTTACAAAAAACATGGGATATTATCGGAGATATAATTGTATCCATATACAAGTCCTCGATACTTCTGGGATATGTCCCCAGCTCATGGCAAAATGTAAAAGTAACTTTTATTCCAAAAATAGGAAAAGATGACTATACGTCGCCGAAATCCTTTAGACCAATCAGTCTTTCCTCTTTCCTTTTAAAGGGATTAGAACGGCTGATCGAAAGGTATCCAAGGGAAATATTGGAGGCTTCGGGTGACCTGCATGGAAGTCAGCACGCCTTCCAGCAGGGTAAATCAACCGAAACGGCTCTTCACAAAATTGTATCCATGGCCGAGAAAACACTCTTGGACAAGGAATTCATGGTCACTACGTTTATGGATATTGAAGGAGCATTCGATAATGTATCCTTTGAAGCCATTAATAAAAGTGTAAGAGAAATTGGTGCAAACCAAATGATCCAAAAATGGATTAATTCGATGCTAATGAACAGAACCTTTCGGAATCGGGGGGATTAGGTGATAGTGCATGCAACGAGCTGGTCGAACAATGGTGTCTGGAGGTGGGACTCAGGGTAAACCCGGCAAAATCAGAACTCATGATCTTCACAAAGAACAGAAACCTCCACGGTTTTAGGAACCCAACTCTGTTCGGTTCAAGGATCGAAAAAAGAGATCATGTAAAGTACTTGGGTGTTATGCTTGACTCAAAACTTACATGGCGAAGCCACATTGAGTACAGAGTCAAGAAATGCCTGAAAGTCTTTAGGTGCTGTAGGTCTGCCATTGGTAAAGTTTGGGGTCTATCCCCCAAATGCCTCCTTTGGCTATACACAGCTGTTGTCAAGCCCATGCTCGCATATGGATCTTTTATCTGGTGGACTGGCACCGCGACTGCTAGTGCCAGAAAAAAGCTAAACCACCTACAGCGAGTAGCAAGCTTGTGTGTCACGGGGGCTATGAAAACAACCCCCCAAGCTTCTCTTGACGTTCTCTTGGGTCTACCAAGGCTGGAAGACTTCATAGAGTCTGAAGCAATGAAAACGGCCTATAGATTGAGAATGGAAATAAAGACTAGGACAAGTCCTAGAAATTTGCATGATGATGCCCTAACAAATCTTTTCAATATTGACAAGATTTTGGGGGCTCCTTCTGACAAACTAATTACGACCTCCTACAATTTCGATAGGAGTTTTGAGATTATTATAACAAAAAGTCTCAATGAATTCTTCCAGCAAAAACAATGGGCACAAAACTCCTTTTTCACTGATGGTTCTGTCAGAGAAACAGGTAGTGGATGCGGCTTCTACTGTGAAACAGAGAACCACACCTATTCATCTCCCCCGGGACAAACAACAACAGTCAAACAGGCAGAAATATCTGGAATTATTCATTGTGCATACAAAATACTGGGGGACCCAGTACGGGGAAATATAGCTATCTTCACAGATAGTTTGGGAGCCATAACTGATCTTAAGAATATTAAGATGCAAAATGGCTTGGCTATGAACTGTTACGAGGCACTCCAGCGCATTTCTGAAACGAACAACCTTATGGTGGTTTGGATCAAATCTCATACTGGTATTCGGGGGCATGACCTGGCAGACGGGGCGGCAAAATTGGCTGCACACGATGCAATAGAGGGTCCAGAATAGACTGGCCCCCAAAACACAAAAATTGAAATTTGTTCGCTCTTACCTCGGAATACTTTTCCATATGGTGTGCAAATAACGTGTGTAAAGTTTCATGCCGATAGCTCAACGCTAGATGGTGCCGCAAGAGCTCGGTAGGTCATTATGTGAATTCATTGAAAAATGACGTTTTCAGTTAAAATAAAAATATCTTCGAACAACCATATCGACTAAAAATTGACGGTAATCGTCATTTTCCATCAAACACCTGCCACTGGTGAGGTTTCAAACGATTTGGATGAAAATAAAACACATCTCCATGCAAAATTTTCATTTTTTTGACCAAAAAATCCAATTTCATCACCAAATAAAGAGTCTTACAGGAGTAAGACGAACTTTTCCGCACGGTGGTAGATGCGTATTCTATTAAGCTAGTTCAAAATAATATTTTTTCGATTTTTCAAGCCTTTCAAGCGGTGTTAAGTTTGAGGCCAAAAAATGTGTTCGGCATCGAAATATTCTTTGATTTAATAGCAGAAGTATTCGGAACAGATTTTTCACACTTCATGATGAACCCATTTGTACGACATTTGAAAGAATTCTATTTTCTAATAAAACACTATAAAAAAAATATGTCTGACGTTAATTTTGCCATAGAAATTATTTTTGAAACACTTTTCATAACTAAAGTCACAAAAAACTTGGATTTTTGTATGGGAGCCATGTCTCTATGCTACCTTAATGGCGTGAAACTTTGTACAGGCTATTTTTTTTTTCACAAAAATAACATTCGGAGGGTTTGGAGAAATATGTTTTGTTCAATTAAAAAATTAAATTAATTAAAATTAAAATGTTTGATTTTTTATTGTGCTCTTTTTAAAAAAAAACTGCTTTAAAAGGTATTTATCACCTAATCGAAAATTTCCAAATTTTGATAACATGATAACACTTACACGGCCCTAGATGTGATATTTCATGAAATTTCATGATATTCTATCGATTTCAGTATAACATTTATGATATAAAACCAATTGAATGTCACTTTTGGTTCTTCATAAAATGATCCATATTATATTGCGACTTGAAATCATACTTTCACCTCGGGCAGTATAGCAATGCGTAAATCAGGCCAGAACGCTTTCCAACAGGCAACAGCATTGATATTGTTTATATTGTCAAAATTGATCGAATTCAGTCATTGAAATAGGTTTAGAACTGAATTATAGTTCGGATAAATCATGTTTTATGGTTCATTGCTCACAATTGGCTATGCAAATGACAGTGTTCCACGATGCGTTCAAATGAGTGTATACCAAAGTGGAATCACATTAGTTTTTATTTGGATAGTAGTTTGTTTCTCCTAGTAATACGTCCCAACGTTTCACATTAAGTGATACAGCCAAAGTATATTTGAATATTTGACAAGTATAAGTTGTTTTTTGCTGAGTAATGAGGTTTTCCGGATAAAACTGAAACAAAAATGAGAAAAGCTTTAATTTCATATTCGGCTAATACAGCAACTCAATAATGAATATAATGAATTTATAACAGTTTGTTAGCACAGTAACAACACATCATTACATAGAAATAGATCCTACTATGTACAATGTACATATAGTATAAATTTGTTATATTAACCGCATTCAACGTGAAACACAATGTACATATCTTCGGAAGGAACCGAAGTGTTTTACATAAACGACTTACACACTTCGTTCGACGCCGAACATTAATCTATTGTTGGAAAATGTGCTCCTGTTCTTTGAAAAAATTCAGTTCTACAGATTATTTTCAGAGAAGAAGACATAACATCAGAAATTCATTTTCTTCGTCTTTGTGTTTGTTTGCACATTGAAATAACAAAACTATTAATATCAAATGGATTTTTAAAGTGAAAACATTACTTTTCTCGTGAACTAAAATTCAATATATATAGTCGGCCTTTCCAAAGACTTTTTTTCGATGTTTTGATATAGAACTTCCATTATCAAAACTGTAATAACTCCAATAAGTCATTTATTTCTTTCAACAGCGAATTTATATACAACATTGACCAAAAAAAAAAATACAAAACAATAAGAACTTAAAGTAAAACAAATGCACTGGAACACACAAAATACTTAGTAGGATATAATTTAGAAGGATTACAAATTTCATCTGGTTAATATAAAAAGTGTTCCACTATATATAATTACGTACTATCGAACTAATATTTCAACAGCATAAATATGTTGATGAAAAATCAATAAGCAATAACATGAAAAATAAAAAAAATTAAGTAGAAAAAAAGTTATTTAATAAAATGTTCACTTTTCATAAAGTGATTAAAGGTTTATTTTTAAAGTATCCGACGGGAAAAAATCATCGCGTATATGAAAAAAGTGCTTATTGAACCATATCAGAATAGTTACCTTCTCATCGATAAGATACACTTCGCTGTGTAATAATTTGTGAATTAATTTTCAATCTTTGTGAAAAAAATGAGTATTTTCAGTTCGGTTCATTGGAATGAAATTAAGCGGAAAATTGATTTTAATAGATGAAAGCGTGAAGTGTCAATTCTTTCAGGAATTTATTTGTTTAAATAAGGAACGTTTATCTAATATATGTTGTCACAATGAAAATAAATACACATGTTCAATTTAAGGACTCTATTAACGAGGAGTGATGTGTCTTCATAGGTTCTCAAAAAATCTAAATACGTGCATATGAAAGCGTGATTAAATCTAAATAATCCTGTTTCAGTTTGTATTTGTTACAAATTCTTCAAATTTGTATTACGAAGTAGAAGATAATACTGGGAAAAATTGAACAAGAAATTCATTTACATGAAGAATTCAACAGACAAAGAAAAAAAATTCATCCCTTATTTATACGAAGAAGAGAAGGGTGAGTCGTAACTTTCATTCAATAGAATGTATTGGGTTTTGTATTTAAATTTTGATATGTATATTTTATCAAATGAAAAACCTCTATCGAAGTGAAGAACGAGTGACGAAATCAAAGTTTGAATTAATTGCCTTACATACGTAAGAAGAACTTTTCCGTACTGTGCGTTTGGATATAGGTAATCATTAGGCTAGTTCAAAATAAAATTAACGATTTGAATGAAAATAAAAAACATTTCCATGTAAAACATCACCAAAAATGAAGGTTTTGTACCAAAGGTACGACAGACCTCCACAAATTAATCTCATTTTAAGTTAGAATACTTTCAGAGCAAAACTAATGTGATTCCACTTTGGTATAGACCTGTTTGAACGCATCGTGCAGGTAGAACACTGTCATTGTGAGCAATGAACGTGGGGTCAAAATATGAATATGAAACATGATTTATCCGAACTATAATTCACTTCTAAACCTATTTCAATGTTTGATTTCGATCAATTTTGGCTGTATAAACAATCAAATAAAAAACCTCTATCGAAGTGAAGAACGAGTGATGAAACCAAAATCTAAAACACAAAATTTCTGATATCAATTTTGTGACGAAAATAGTTAGTAGATATTACTTTTCCGCACACACCTAGTGTGTAAGGTAAAGTATTGGAATCGGTCGAAAAATTAACACCCTCAAAAAACATGTTTTCTGGGAGCCAGGGAACACGAATCTAGCGTTTTTTCGATGTCCGAATGTATGTGCGTGGTACCCTCGTCCTAGCACAGAGTAGTATTTTAGTACTGGTGGCGCCATCACATTTACAGTACTTTTGGCAACACTGTTATTAGTGTTTTGACATTTCATGAAATGTGACATTAATGTTTGTTGATATGAACCGTGTTTGAGTTTTTGAAATTCTAATTTATTATTGTGAGTTTTTATATGTATTTTATTATTATGATAAAATAACAGTGAAAAAAATGTGTGAAAACATATGTAAGTGTTGAAAATTTCAAAAAGACAAGTGTAAATTTCTTGAATTGAATTGGTAAAATTTCTTATTATTTACAAGGTGCGTTGTTCTTTAAGGAGTCAGTCAAAAATATATTTCTTTTTTATTACTTCATTAAGCGTCATTAAGTTCAATATTTTTAAAAAATATTATTGAGATTTCCTCAGAATTATTGAAAGTTAGTTATCCGTTCTGTCGATTACGGTCGGGTAAATACACTTGTGCCACCGCTAGCACATTTTTGTTCCAGCCGTAACACATTTACACACTCACATTGCACCGCTCAGAGATACTCATAACAAACACATGTAGTAAAAAGAAATATATTTTTGATTGACTCCTTAAAGAACAACGCACCTTGTAAATAATAAGAAATTTTACCAATTCAATTCAAGAAATTTAAACTAATTTTTTTGAAATTTTCAATACTTAAATATGTTTTCACACATTTTTTTCACTGTTATTTTATCATAATAATAAAATATATATCAAACTCACAATAATAAATTAGAATTTCATCACTTTATTTCAAAAACTCAAACACGGTTCAAATGAACGAACATTAATGTCACATTTCATGAAATGTCAAAACACTACGAACAGCGTAGTTCCATTACGCGCCCTCCACTGCACCGCTACCCTATACCCTGTACGCAAAAATTTGTTAACACGATAACTTTCAAACAAGAAAAGTAATTCAAAATCTGACTTCACAGGATGATTGGGGGTGCCGAGGGATAGAAACCATTAGATTTTGAGTGACTTTGGTTGATAGAGTAAAGTGTCATGTCTGGTGTGATGCCCATGGCCATCCATGGGAAAAATTCAATTTTTCTTCCAAAAGTCATACTTTATGTTACTGAAACACTCAAAAATATGTATTTTGGGGTTTTTGGGTACGAGAAAACCGAATATCACGTTAGTTTTGCGATACAAATAACTTTCGACACACTTTTCATACAAAAATGTCAAAAAAATTGAATTTATGTATGGAAGCCATGCCTGTATGATATTCCCGAACAAAATTTTGGATATTTCGCTCAAAAACGAAATTTTGTATGGGAAGTACCCTTAATATGTATTGACATTTCTTCAAACTTTCAGAATGTTAGATTTTTGTGAAAAAAATACCCTCTGCAAATTTTCACATGATTACGATATCATATAGGCATGGCTGCGATATAAAAGATCCCATTTCTAGTAGTTTTTGTATGAAAAGTGCTTCGAAAATTATTTGTATCGTAAAACTAATGTCAGATTCAGTTTTCTCGTGAATTTGTAATAAATGCATGTTCTGGATCACAGTGCGGAACAGTTCATCTTACGGATGTAAGACATTTTATTTTTTCTGTGTACTGTGAAAATAAACTTAATATACATTTGTATATTCAAAACGTTGCAGAAATTCTCTCCTTATTACTTTGAGTTCATACTGACGCAATGATCAAAATCTGGAAGCATGTTAAAATTTTGTGCTCAAATTTTGTATATATGTTGGCCCTCATGAGAAACTAAGATAGCCAAAATTTGGGACCTAACTTTTCACAAAGTCGTAAAAAATCAAGGAATCAATTTTCGAAAAAATGGTCAAAAATCAAAAAAATTGCATTTTCCCATTCAATATAGTTTGTAAACTTTTTTTTAAATACCCGGACATATGTATATCGTTGGAAATATAATCGATAGGGCTATCCGAGGGTGCCCCACTTTGGTCCCCCCACCCCCTGTAGTGGTAAGAAAACGGTTCGAACTATTAAAAATGAAAAATCGGCTTTATGCGTGGTTTTTTTTTCGATTTTTTTGCTCTTTTCATTGGTCATTGGCCGCTTTATCCATAACCGATGTGAAAACACTTGTGAAGACTGGAAGAAATTCTCGAAAAATTGGTCAAATCCCCTCCCTCCATAGCAATTTTTACTTTGACCCTATTTTTTGATCCAATCGGGGGTAGGGGAACCTACGAGAGGCACCGCCGGATAGCCCCTTCAATTACCTTTCCAACGATATACATATGCATATGTCCGGGTGTTTGAATTAAAGTTTAAAAAATGTGCCGACTGCCAAAAAGTGATTTTTTCGATTTTTTTTATATCGAAATAAATTCAACTTTTTATTTCTGTAAAATGATTATTTCGTTGTTATACATATTGAAAGGGTTACAGAGCATAATTTTACACAATTTTGAGGTATTCTGGCTAAGTTGTTTTCATTGTAATGAAGCGTCGTATCACTAATAATAATTTAATGACGTCGAAAATTTGTGAATGTTAAATACTTACGTTCGATTTAATTCAAGTTGAAGTAAAATGAGTTTAAATATATAATATGACTTCAATAGAGCAGAAAAATCAAGAACAATAAGCTGCAGACGATGATAAAAAAGATCTTTTTGAATAGACATAAACATTGAAAAAATCGGAAAATTCATTTTATCTATTGTTCGAAATTTTGAAACAAACATCATCTGCCATCAAAAACGGCCGATATTTTGTTCAATATTGTTTGGCTAGTCACAGAGCATATTTACAGAGTCATTGGAGTACATTTTGTCCCATAAAATACATCAAATGTTAAAAGTAACAATTTTTGTCATTTGTGGCCATTTTTGGCCACTATTTGCACTATCGAAGGCCATATCTCGAAAACAAGAATTTTCTGGGATATAAGCTATGCGGCGTTTTATAGCTTAGATTTAGGCTTAAAATCGGTGAAATTTTCAAAAAAATCCTTGAAATTGTTTTCGAGGAAATAGCCGTTATGTGTCCGGCCGAACGGTAACTTTTTTGGTTTTTGGCCAATTTGGCCACTTCAACTTGAAATTTTTGGGCCGCAAATGGCACGGAACAAAAAAGTCGAAAAGTGCCGGAACAAAAAAGTCTTACTTTTTTGTGTACTTTAATCACAGAAAGTTTCAAAAAGATCAAACACAATTACGCAAAATTTACCACAGACAGACAGACAGACATTTGATTTTTCATAGAGATTCTTCTTCTAGAGGCCTTCTAGGTCTGGATTTCGTATATTACGTGTATTATATAGCGAGTTCGACTTTTCAACACACTATAGTGGTTTCGTCACTCGCGCGAACTGCCGTCCGCTGTGATATCAAAGCTGTTGGAAAGCGTTCTGACCTGATTTGCGCATTGCTATACTGGCCGAGGAGAATGCGTACCGAAATTATGCTCAAAGTGTCACACAGCTAGCGCGACGACGGAATTCAATGTAATCTATACTAAGTTGCCGCCAACTAGTGAAAACACTTTTGCTCAGTTACAAACAACTGACTAGCTCTCCATAGTTGTCCGTAGTGGCGCTAGCTGTGCTATAGTTTTGCATTTTATACAGTCTCTTATGGAACATAATTGCAGTGTGGGTGAATGTATGCAACGGATCATCTTATGAAGAACCAAAAATGACATTCAATTGGTTTTATATCATAAAATTTATACTGAAATCGATAGAATACCATGAACATTTTGCCTTGCAATTTTTGTCACACGCGTTGTGTCACAAATTCAAATGTTGACATTTTTGAGAGTCACAAATTGGTCACTAAAAGATGGCATCATTCATTTGGATCTACGTATTCGATTTGAAAAATTTCATTCAACTTCGATTTTTAGTATGAAAATCGAAAAATTGAGATTTCTGTCACACGCGTTGTGTCACAAATTCAAATGTTGACATTTTTGAGAGTCACAAATTGGTCACTAAAAGATGACATCATTTATTTGGATCTACGTATTCGATTTGAAAAATTTCATTCAACTTCGATTTTTAGTATGAAAATCGAAAATTTGACATTTCTGTCCCAAGGAGTGTGTCACAAATTCAAATGTTGACATTTTTGGGAATCACAAATTGGTCACTAAAATATGACACCATTTATTTAGATCTAAGTATTCGCTTTGAAAAATTTCATTGATTTTCGACTTTTAGTATGAAAATAGAAAAATTGACATTTCTGTCCCAAGGAGTGTGTCACAAATTCAAAT
>NW_022203224.1:0-283 GCF_009176525.2 Contarinia nasturtii | reverse complement strand
TTTCTGTCCCAAGGAGTGTGTCACAAATTCAAATGTTGACATTTTTGGGAATCACAAATTGGTCACTAAAATATGACACCATTTATTTAGATCTAAGTATTCGCTTTGAAAAATTTCATTGATTTTCGACTTTTAGTATGAAAATCGATAAATTGACATTTCTGTCCCAAGGAGTGTGTCACAAATTCAAATGATGACATTTTTGGGAATCACAAATTGGTCACTAAATCTGTGTCGAAGAATTTTTATGATTACGGTTGTTTTTTTTGAAAGCCTTTTCGAA
>NW_022203223.1:0-1283 GCF_009176525.2 Contarinia nasturtii | reverse complement strand
GATGAACACATTAACAAGGAGCGAAGAATGTATCGTTTCGATGGCGCACCATTAATTTGCCATTAAAAAGTCATTAACTTGTGCAGAGTTACAGATCATTTTCGAAAGAAAATGAACACACAAACTTACATACCGCACAGAAAGAAACAGAAAACGACAGAGAACTAACTCTCTCACACACATACACACACCCATACACTTGAAAACGACTTCAATTGGATTATTTCTACTGGTATTGCGTTCATGATTCAGTGAACGGTTCTCGCCCATTCGCAAATCCGATTGAAAATATCCTTTTAAACTACATCCACACAACAAAAGTTATTTATAACACAAATTAATGTTTACATGTTTAGAAAATTAATTTATACACAAAGTTTAATCTATATGCGAACGGGCAATTGTGCTCGCACTGGGGGGGATTGAAAGCGCGCTGATGTGCGCATCAATGCTGTATAACGATTTTACTTTTTCGAAAAACGATATAAGAATTTCATCGACCCAACAACGAAAATGAAATGAATTTGCCAATGTGTCGAGCACTGTGTTTGTTTACAAGTGAGAGAAATATAATATATATGCATACAATAAATTGTATACCAGGAATGCCGTTTTTGGAGTGGAACAATGGGTGAAAGGCAAACGGCAAATATCGCTATTTGACGTACTTTTTATCGATTGTGAAAGCAAATTTAATCATTTGTACGTGCAACGGACGATACGACCGACCGATGTGCTTGCTGTGTGCAAAATACACAGCAAAAAATTAAAACATGTTTTTTTTTTGTTTCTCTTAATCCATTTACCGCGAGCGTATGCGCGCGCTGGTTCATTCTTTCTCCCACCTCTTTTTGTTCAACAAAACTAAATCTAATTGAAAATTAATGAAGTCAGTAAATTTTATTAATGGCAAAATGGAAAATCTTACTGCTGTTCAATGCGCTTCTTTGTTCGATATATTCGACAAGTATTCGAAGAAACAATGTATATTTGAACTTTTAACAAAATTCACTTTGGTACATTGCTATTCTCACTTAGTTGTTCCGCACATTATTATATATATATTTTTTTTTGTTTGAATCGTTGCTCCCTTTCTCTTTATTTAACACCGTCCACAAACTTCAATCAAGCAAAAAAAAAAAACAGTTAAGTTTGCCTCAGATGTTGGCATATTGAACGGACAATTTTAATTGGAATGTGGTATATAGAATGATGCGATGCACTCAATGTTGTATGCCATCGATTGAGCCAACGTCACGTCAGGCAAAAATCGGAGCAACAGC
>NW_022203222.1:0-5010 GCF_009176525.2 Contarinia nasturtii | reverse complement strand
CGAACAAATATTATTTTGAACTTTCTTAATAAAATACGCAACTACCACCGTGCGGAAAAGTTCGTCTTACTCCCGTAAGACTCTTTATTTTTTCTCTCGACGTCGTGTTCACATTAGTTCATATTCAACAAGAAAACTAGTTGATGGAATTAAAATGGTACATCAAATGAATGAAATTGAAATGAAAATCAAAGAAGAAAAAAATACACACACACATGAGCGCACGAAAAATTGGAAAGTGATGTCGCAGAAAGTTTTTGACGATGGAATAATTGTGTGTAGTATAGTTTCTTGTTTTGGAAAACTCTCTCGAACATATATAGGGGTGCAATTTTTTTTCTGCTGCTGCTGTACTAGTTCATTTTTCCATCAATTTATTTAACTTCACTTCATTGATTCATGAGAGTAAATAGAGTTAAAATGCAACTGCGTTTGCACTGTTAATGATGATACTCGAGTGTGCGTTGCATATAGTTCATGGATCACGGCTTGTTTGCTTTTTTCATTTCTGTTTTAGCGAAAATGCTATTTCAAATCAGAGAATTTCGAACATATACATGCACGAAACATGCAAATAAGTAATAAATAAACATTGAAGAGGAACTATATGGGCCACGATACAGTACAATATCGTTTATTGTTGAAGAGTATCAAGTTTGCTCTACACTTGTGATAGAATAAATACCGACCGCATAAAAGCAAAAAAAATATATCGTGAAATATCGTTCTGTGCCGCGAATACAACACATTTTTTCTTCTCATTTTTTTTTGCTCAGCTCACTCGCGATCATTTTTTTTATTTATTCTGTTGACTCTGGCATTCCATTGATTTCAATGTTATTAATAAACTTTTATTAAATTTCCTTTGTTAATTTTCGCAAATATTTTCATTGAATTATTTGTGTGTGTGTGTGTGTGTGTGTGCGTGTGTGTGCGTGTGTGTGTGTGTGTGTATTTCATGAATAAGCAGTTGAAAATCGAAAATGGTGGCAACCAGCGGTGGCAGCAGCGTAAACATTGCTTATTGTGACAATAAGCTTTTGGCATGCCGGGAACACGCACACCCATCAAATGAGTCAACTGCTAACGATGATTATGCCGTGCTGTTGTAGATCATATATGCATCAATTAATTCACATTTATTCCAAATGATTTCTGCTCTTGATGTAAATCGGGGGTCGAGTAGATGATGATTTTTTTTCTCTTCTACCGCAGTCAATGTGTATGCATTCATTTTTAACAATTCCGTCACTATATTTTATCTCTCTCGTTTATTTCACTCCCCAAATGATGCCACTTCATCAGTAGCAATAGAGTGCTGCTGCAAAATCGTTTTACTGTTTATTTTTATTTCAAGTCTGCACTTTATTCATTTCACTGTTTGGCAACGGAAATTGTTTTAAAAAAATTTTACACGACAGACAAGCGTTGCAACTTATTAGAGTTTATTTATATGCACTTCAAAGAGCCTGAGATGTGATGTGTGCATAGAGTAAAAAATTACCATTTCATTTATAGTTATTGAAAATCGAAATACTCACACACAAACTAACACACATTCAAAAATCTGAAACATTGATTGGCCGAGCAAAAAGTAATTTATCATGTTGCATAAAATGTTTATTTTTTTGTTCGCGTTTCTTTGAACATCCACGTTTTTTTTCGGGTTGTTATTTTGGAGTGTAGCGTTTAATGCGCGGAATGTATATGCATCAATTTACGCAATTTTCGATGTCCAAACATTTTATCGTAGTCAAAATTGCAATCCGCTTTTTGTTTGTTGGATGTGCGTGTGTGTGTGTGTGTGTGTGTGTGTGTGTATGGGAAGCAGCCATAGAACGTGTTCATGAGTGCACTCATTGAAGATCAATGGCGCACACCAAATCCACTTTTTTTTATTGAAACTTTATTTAAATGAATATAAATTGAAACAACTTAAACGAAAATTAATGAAACAAATATAAATTGCGTGTTTGCTATTGATGAATTGATTCATATGCTTGGCATTTCAGTGCATCAAAATGTACTCGATTCACTCACATACTCACTTTTTAAATATGCGCTGGTGCATTAACTTTTTTATGATGCTCAAGTATGAGATGCTTTCAAATTTCTGTGATGGTTTCACAAAATTTGGTACATCTTTCGAAAACAAAAAAATCTATTTTGGATATTAAGTGCATGAGATAGCAAACTCAAATAAAATTAAACCGAATGGATTTGAACAATGCTCAACTTTTTGGCCAGTAATTAAGTTAGTGTTAAGTTTCAACACATTAAACTTAATTATGCACATTTGCTTGATTCCATATGATAACCGAGCAAAATCAATGTGAACAACATTTTTCTTACTGTTTTTGAACTCTCTCTCTCTCTCTTTCTCTCTCTCTCTCTTCCACACGTAAAAATGTTTGTTTTTTTATGAGTTTCATCAAGATCGAAATGAGTTTTCATGTTGACACCATGCAACCAATGGATTTTCATGCAACCAATTGTTCTTTAACATCAATCCATTAATTCAGCGTGACGGTTCATATAAACAAATGGACCACTATTATTATTATTGTAGTTCAAAACTAAATGACGTTCACTAATGACATCTATTTTTCTTTTCTTTTTAGATTCAACCTAATTCATTGGATAATAAAATTTTCGGGAAATATTAATTTTGATGACATTTTAAACGGACAAATTCAACGTAATACATTTTATTTATCGAACACGATACAGTTCGATTGAAGAAAAAAAATAATCATCGACAGACGCAAAACATTTAAAACGCCCACCCTCATCATCAAAATGGTGTTGAGACAGCAGCAACAGCAACAAAGTGGAGTACCACTTACCGTTTTATTCATAACATTGTGTTTGTGTGCATTTGTGAATGCATACGTGATCAAAGATGATATGTGTACCGATTTAAACACAGCAACATGTACCTGTTATAATGGTGGTGAATTCGAATTAGAGTGCACGAAAAAAAATATAAGTATCAAATTGGAAGTCATACTGCAACGTGTTGATATTGAGTGTAACTATAATAATGATCGACGAATTTATACATATTTGCCGGATCTAAAGTTATCAAACATGAGTTCTGGTCCCGGTATCGATCAGGTGAAGTTCAAATATTGCCCATTGCCCGAAGGAACAACGATAAAAGGTGTCATTGTCGATAAATTGGGCATTGATCGCGTTCAAACGTTAACATTTTCCAGTAAATCGGACATGCAAATGCGACGCGAACAATTGATCGGTTTGACTTCATTGCGAAGTCTTCGATTTAATGGTCCAATTTCCGATTTATCGGAAGACGCATTCAACGGTGTCCCAAACATTACCGCATTAGAATTACGTTCGACCAATGTGCATTTACCATTGAATATTTTCAAGAATTTAAGCGAATTGGAATTTCTCGAACTTGGATCGAATGGCCTGAATGATTTGGCGTCCGGCATCTTTAGCAATCAACGTAAATTAAAGCGATTGAATTTATGGGCAAATAATTTGCGAAATTTGACAAAGGATTCATTCATTGGTGCAACATCGGTGACCGATTTAGATTTGAGCAGCAATAACATTGAAATGTTTCAACCCGATATATTTGAACATTTTAAAGATTTGGAAAATATCAATCTTGGCACCAATCGATTTATTGAATTACCCGTCGGACTATTCAGCACGAATAAAAAACTGATGAGAATTCGTTTAATGTATAATCGGGTCGATTTGAAAACACTGCCCAACGGTCTGTTGGCCAATTTGCCACAACTCCAGGAAGTGATGATTCGGTGTAACCTTCAATTTTTGCCCGGTGATCTATTAAATGGTTCAACACAAATTGAAAATGTTACACTTTCATCGAATAAATTGACAACACTGCCCGCTGAATTCTTCAGCACACAAACCGATATGGTGAATTTGGACTTGAGCGACAATCAATTAACAGAACTACCGGAAATTTTTTTCAATACCAACAAAAAACTTAAAAAGATTACATTATCGAATAATAATCTTACTAAGATTTCAGGGTAAGTACAGATTTTGTTTTCTCTTCGATCAAAAAAAAAAAAATCGTGAAAAAAAAATATTCAAGATAACATCGATTCTTGGTTTATTGACAATCAACAAAAATACAAATTTTTTACGATATCGCTCTCTCTAGCACATCACTCTAAATGCAAACTGAAGCAATTTCTATGTATTTTTTTCGTTTCTCCTTCGTTTATAATGAGAAGTGCCCGGAAAATTGCAGTGCGCTCAAAAAGTTTGCGCACTTGTGAAAAGATGCGTCAGCAACATTGTCAACATCAACTGCAAATTCGTTGTGTGAAAAAGCAAACACAGAAAGAGCGGAAAATGGCTTTTCATGCATTTAATGTGCAAATAAAAAAAAAGAAAAGAAAAACGGGATATGGTATATAGTTTTTTTTTGTTCGCCATTGCATCTCTTGATTTCATACATGAACGGTGAAACTACGTTATCTTATCCCCGGTATCCACTTGTTAGCACTTTATTCCTCAGCTACTTTTTCTCGATGCGCTATTATAACGATGGCTTTCACTTGGTATATTTACTCACTGCTTTTTTGGCATCAAATCATATTGCATGTGTACCTATGTGCACGTACCTTGTTTGTATCATTATTGTGCACTGTGTACAAACCGCAATTATATATCTCTCACAAAACCCATCGCATTTCGAACAGCCAACAGAATATTATTGCAAGTCTTGCTTTGTATATTTAAACGCAATGATTTTCGTGAACAAATTTTCTTCGGACAAGATATAACACACACACACAATGGACAAAACACAAACAGTGGCTTAAAGAGAATAATGAACGACAAGTGTGTTCTAATGCAAACAAAAGCATCGGCAACAATATGACAAGAGAATTCGAGAAAGGACAAGCTAGTTTTTCAACATCTCTTTTATTCGCTTTTCATAGCATTTATATATATATAAGGGAAGACCGTGTAAAGTGGGCATAGTTTTGTTTTTTGGCC
>NW_022203221.1:0-3157 GCF_009176525.2 Contarinia nasturtii | reverse complement strand
CTTGACACTTTATTTCGTAAAATGTGTACGCGTACACTACGTAATGTCTTAGTCAGCAGTTTCAAGTTGATATACAGTAAATATGCTTTGTACGTTGAGTCAGAACAAGTGAAAGGCAACTGATGATAAGAACAAAACGAAGATAATTGAAATATGTAAACTGGGACCATTGAATGGGCGGCCACTATAACAGAATCACCACAAACGCCAGCAGTAGATATATGTATCATCATTTTTATCACAAGTGTGCAATTTTTCTAAAATACCCCGAAAATTAAGAAAAACAAAATTGATGACAAATTACTGAAATTTTATTTAAAATTTTTGATATTTAAATGACAACGAAAATAATTTTTATTTGATAATTGAATGATTTTAGATTAATTAAATTGAATTAAAATTCAAATTGACGTAGCACCATGAAATAAGAAAACCCTTTTTCGGTTATCTGAAAGCCAAAAAAAAGAGATTAATTCAATTTTCAAAAAACACTTAATTTTGATTACTTTTTTAAATATATTTCGTGAGCAGGAAATGGATCCAAATGCTTTCATATAAATGGGATTTTGTGCCAGCATCATTGGCAGCGGCAACAACATTTGTTGTTCAAGTGGTAAAAAATGCCACGAACTTTCATAGATTTCTTGTCCAATATCTCGTTGACGACAAGTCAAAGCATCTCCAAAGTGACAAGGAATGTACATAGCAAGGAAGGTCCAGAATATAAATTGCGGCGTGTGCGCAATGTCTGATGTAGTTAATGTATTCTGATTCAATGACTGATATTCAAAATAGAAAAAGGGGAAAAGACAGCAAGAAAGAGATAAAGAGAAAGTTCGTGATTAATTTAAATAATGTGAAGAAAGGTTTTCAAATGTTGAATTTCAGTTTTTCGCATTTCAACTAATAGCGCAGTTCACAGATGGAAAGTTTTCAGCTTGGGTACTTTTAAACCGTCTCTGACTAACTCCAATTAATTTTAATACTATCATAAGTGCAGAGAAGATCAGATTTTTGGTTTGAACTTAAAGCCTCCATTAGGAACATTTAGTGAACTGAAAATATATTTTGCCTTGAAAAAACTTTCACTCACAATTTGTAGCATCACAAGTGTTATGCTAATGCAAACGATTCCCCATAACAAATATGCCAAAGCAACGGGTTGAAAAGCTGTTGATATTTGCTTCGAGTACCTACACACAATAAAGACAAACAAAATTTCCATAAAAATGTATAAAATTAAAAAAAAATCTCAAAATGTTACGCAACTCTCTTATAATCGCCTGAAATGCAAGAATTTTATAAAGTGAATGCTTCGTTTTCAAGTCGTTCGAATGCTTTTCGTTCAATGACTGGCTCCAGTTTTTTAATTCAAGTTGAATGTCATCAGCAAATGTGATAACAACTGATGGGAAACCACTCAAAAATACCAAAATACAGGAAAATAACCACATCATCGAAAACATGGCCATTATTTGTATGCTTGATCCGAATGAGTAACCGAGAAGGGTTTGATCATAAAGGTACCTGGAGATAACAAAAAATTATTTTCGAATTTTTTTTTTCGAATTTGAGAATGTCAACTAACACTCCAGTTAGTGGTAATTTAAAAGATGCATTTCCAAATCCTTCCCAATATTTCCAGTACGACAAAATGGCATTCGGAATGGTTGTCACTGAAACCGCCACGCCGGCCAATGAAAAACTCATCCATTTGCTCGTTTTTGCAATAGTTTCAGTTAAATTATCGTACAATTTTTTCGACGATGGATTTTTTGAACCTAAAATGTCAATTATATTCATATCTTTTGTTCCTTCTAATTAATGGTACTCAAATTGATTTGATTTATTTTTCGTACACCATTTTTTTCAAATTGTAAAAACACGAAAAATGCTTACGTTTCTGAATGATATCTCTGGCGTCGTCGATCAATTTGTAAAAGACGGCTCTCCGTTGCACAAATAATATGTAGACAGTTATAGCCAATATCGCGGTCATTAGCAAAAAGAACGCCTCAGCGACTTCGCTGAATGTTTTTTTGTGAAATAAAATGAAAGTAAGCGATGATAAAATCATTCCTACCATTAAACTAATTACGAATAGAATTTTCGTGGTTAGCAACAGATTTGAAGCTATTGTCGGATGCACAATACCAATGTACTGGATTTTTGTCTGAATGCTTTGAAATAGCTCCATCACGAATATATTTGGAACTTGATTAGAAATGACGCACTGATTCATGGTAGGGCTTTTATATGATAACAACGCCAATTAAAACTTCGTTTAATTTTAATGCTGGAAAAATTATGCACATCTATTAATTGATTCATTATTCATGAAAGCGACAGTTTAAAAACTACTTCACAGAACGAATCAACAGAAAAACGGAAAAGGATTGGTTTTATTTTAAAACATCGATTTCCAATCGCCAAATGCATTTGAATTATCCATGAATTGAAATATTAATTCCGTAGTTGATTTTAATTTGATTATTTCCACATTGATTAAATACACTCTTATTCAATTTAAGTACACCGTTTTGAGTTTGAATTATTAACAGAATTAACATTTTCACCGATTTGTATGGAAGGTGAATAATTTAGTTGCTAATTACAATTGTAATACAGTTGAAATGACTTTGATACGTCTTTTATTAAAAAATAAATTTAGGAATGAGAGTGAACGATTAGCATAGTGAGACTTACTGGCAGAGTCTAAGAGTGAGAGGGAAGGAGAGAGACGAAAGAGAGAGAGAAACGGCCATAATTTCCAACCGATGTGCGTAGTACTGACAGAAAAAAATTAAACGAACTGTATATTTTCAGCACCACTATATCTTTTTATCTCTGTTTTCTTCTGATTCTATTTTGAACTTAATACTCGGTACTAATAATTTAATGAAAATTAACTAAAATACTTTTGTTCTTGTTAATTTTCCGATTATTTCTATTATTCATAATAGCCAAATGTGGTCAAAAGGCAAAACTATCTATTGAAAATAGCCACAACAAGTAAAAGGTTGATGAGGTTCAGCGATTAGAATGACATTTAACCACTAACGATTTGCTGTGGTTCCATGTTTGGAAAAATTTGATAAAAATCCCCTTATTCCCCTCAAAAAATGAGACAAATAATGTATTAAAAACGACCGCATTT
>NW_022203220.1:0-1662 GCF_009176525.2 Contarinia nasturtii | reverse complement strand
TTGTGGCCGTAGTAACCGGAGTTCGAATCTTCGTCACGGCAATTCGTTACCACCAAAATGATAGCGAATGAGACCAAACATTTTTTTTACACAGTTCATATCAAAATTGTTACATCCAATATGCATTTGATATGAATATTTTGGTATATAATTCAACATATTATACCGAGTTTCATAAATCAATGAAATGAATGTGAAATTATCTTTATTTTCGCACTATTTCCGTCCAAAAAAGGAAAAAAGACTGACGATTCAAGACTTCTCAAAATATTTAAATGAACTTCGAGCGAAATTGAATAACAATTTCGAGAAGAAAAAAACCAAGCAATTAGAGGAACGGTGGTAAAATCAATGAAAATATTTCTTGCGCTTGAAAAAAAAATAGTTTATAGACACGTATTTCGAATATGAACATCATCAATCTCATATAGCCGTGATCGTCTAGTGGTTAGGACCCTACGTTGTGGCCGTAGTAACCGGAGTTCGAATCTTCGTCACGGCAGTTTGTTGCCTATAACATGTTAACAAATGAGATCAAACGTTTTTTTTTATTTCGCATAATTTCATTATTTTGGAACCGAACATTTGGTGCTCACAAAAAAAAACATAAATGAATAATTTGTTTCTCCTTTTTCTTGTTTGTTTTGATACCGTAAACTGAACAAATAGAATAATGTTTTTTTTTTTTCAGTGAATAGTACGCAGATCATTTTCATATCTCAACCGACTATTTTGAGGCGGTGGATTAATGAAAAAGAACATTCTATTTACATTCGATTCTCTTCGATTTAAATGTGTGCGATAACAACAGAGCGAAGTAAGCAACAAGCAACTGTTGATATGTATGTTGACAACGAACGGAGATGGGAGAACAAGAAAAGAGAAGAAAAAAAACGAGTAATGGAAAACGTTTGTTGAAAATTAAACAATATTGAAAATCGTGAAGAAATAACGCCATGAGCCTAGCCATGAGCTGCCATATGTCGTACATATGATGTCATACGAATGCTCAAATGTTTTTCCCGTTTGTGTGTATGAACATAAATGTGGACTGGTCTGGGTATTTGTATAGAAATTCAATTAAATTAAATTATTCGATTGCAATCTTTTGTCTCATTTCCAACGTTCTTTTTTTCTCTTCATTTTCAAATTCTGTTGATTAAACATACGCACGCACTCAAATTCATAAAATTTAACACGAAAAAAAAGTTTGCACGGCAAAATAGCGATGACAGCAACAACAACAACAACAAGCACATGCCACAGCTGAGTGGTGAGAACCGAATAATAACAATATTATGTACAAATATAAATTTATGCAAACAATCACCAAAAAAGAGACGATGAACACTTTTTTTGTTGTGTTCGACTAATTAAAAGCAAGTGAATTATTTTGTCAATTTAAGAAATATTGAAACAACAATTGAATAAATTGTAAAACAAAACAGCACCGCTTGATACGCATTTTCGTTGATTCGGCGGAATTTTATTTAAATGTTTTTTTTTTCTTTGGTTTAAAATTGGTTGTGAGCTTGAATTTTGTTTGAATTGGACTTCTAATGGATGGATGAATATAAAAAAAAATTTTAGCCTTAATCCGCACCAATTTTCAGATACGAATTGCCGTGACGAAGATTCGAACTCCGGTTACTACGGCCACAA
>NW_022203219.1:0-2654 GCF_009176525.2 Contarinia nasturtii | reverse complement strand
TTTGTCATTATTGGCCATTTTTGACCACTATTTGCACTACCAAAGGCCATAACTTGAAAACAAGAATTTTCTGGGATATGAGCTATGCGGCATATTATAGCTTAGACTTGGTCCTAAAATCGGTGAAATTTTCAAAAAAAATCCTTGAGCTTGTTTTCGAGGTAATGTGTCCGGCCGAATGGTAACTTTTTAGTTTTTGGCCAATTTGGCCACCCCACATTGAAATTTTTGGACCGCAAATGGCACCAATGGATAGCTGACTTCAAGGGCTTTCCAATGATATGCATATGTCCGGGGGGTGTCAAGTCATGGCGCTTCGGTGACCATAGGAAAAAAAGTCGAAAAGTGACTTTTAGAGGCCGGCCATGGCCAACATGGCGGCCATACCGAAAAGTGCCGGAACAAAAAGTCTTAGTTTTTTGTGTACTTTAATCACAAAAAGTTTCAAAAAGATCAAAAACAAGTACGCGAAATTGCGCACAGACACATACACATACCAAATGAATTTTATAGGAAAATCATATGACATTTTCAAAATGCGGAATTTTCCGAAATGATTGATCGATTTTGAGGGTTAGGGGGTCGTTGGAAAGGTATTGAGCTCTAGAACTCGTCGTGCCATCTATGGCAATAAAACTGAATTTTGACTCTTTTCTTGAAAGGACCATATTTTGAAGACAGCTGGACCGATTTTCGATTTTTTTTTGAACGAGTTGCTGCTGCACATGAGTTTCTCGAGTTGTTGGAATGGAATGAAGGGGATACTTTTGATCGTATAGTGACTGGCGATGAAACATGGATCTACTACTATGATCCAGAGCTCAAATCATAGACAATGGAATGGCACAAACGTGGTGAACCAGCATCGAAAATGCCTCGCAAACAAATTGCCACAAACAAAGTAATGGCCTCTGTGTTCTGGAATTCCAAAAGCATAATATTGGTTGAATTCCTCCCAAAGAACACCACAGTCACGGGCTATTATTATGCACAACAGATGCATAGATTGCGCAAAGCCATCAGAGAAAAACGCCCTAGTCTTCTCACTCGAAAAGTTCTTCTTTTGCATGACAATGCACCAGCTCACAAATCATTGCTTGCACAAGCTGCCATCAGGGAATGCGGCTTCGAAAAACTTCACCATCCACCGTATTCTCCAGATCTGGCCCCCAGCGACTATTTCCTGTTTCCAAACACCAAGAGATATCTCATGGGAAAGCAGTACAAGACCGAAGAAGAGATTTCAACCGATATTTTCAACGTATGGGAGGACAAGAGTGCCGAATGGTTTGAGGGGAGAATTAAAGCATTAAAGCATCGTTATGAAAGTGTCATTCGTGTACAAAGTGTACATGGAGACTACTTTGAATAATAAATATACTCATTTAAAAATACAACGTGTCTTGCTATATCAGGCTTTAAACTTTTGCCTCCCCCTGTATATCTAAATTGTTTGCGTACACATTCGCGCGGAATTTGAAAGAAATAGACAGATTAGTTCATCTTTAGACACATGCAGAATTTGTTTTGAACTTTGTTAGCTCGCCAAAACCATTTGAGACACCTTTTCGTAAATCTAATTTGTATGCCATCGCGAATGAATATAATTGAATGGTTTGTTTTTGACAGTAAAGCAGAGGTACCGTTTTATGTGCTGGGTGCAGGGTTGACATATTTGCATTTGTTTGTGCGACGCAATAAACACCTGAATTTATTCCAAAGACTTTCTTTACATTTGTTAGAAATGAAGCACCCCAAGTTCTGAAACATTACATTGACGGGCTAAAAAAACGAATTGATGTATCGGAGCCTGAAGAAATAATTAGTGTTCAACCATTTTCATGGGGTTTGGGCACACAGGGAAATAATGTATAGATTATCGGTAGAAATTATTTCAGATTTTAGATGATTGCTTTGTTTTCTAAAATCTATTCGAAAGTTTAGAAAATGTATCTTTCATAGAAAAATGTCAGAATGTAAACAAATATTGCAATACTAAATGGGAATGTGAAAAACTGTCAATCGATTCTTTTCGCATTTCTGATAAGAAAATTGCAAAAATAATGAAATTTTCTATCCCTCAACTCCTACGTGTGGGCTGAAATAATAAAATCCAATCCTCCAGAACACTCTGTACCAATTTGGATTCACCTGCTTCACAAGTCACCTCACTTCATTAAAAAACCGTTTCCTCAGGATATTGAAATTTGACGTATTAAATGTATGTATTTCTTTAAAATTTATTCAAATTGTGTACTTTTTCGCAAGAGAAAAGCGATCTGCTATTTAGTTTGTGATACGATTAAATTTTGATAAAAACATTTTGTATGGGAGCTGTGCCTGTGTGATATCGTAATGTTCTGAAACTTTTTTCACAAAAGAGCCAACATTCTGAAAGTTTGAAGACATTTCAATACAATACCTTCCGAACAATTTTGTTTATTAAATTACAATTAAAAAATAAGCGCACCTATTGAAATTTCATAGAACTTACGGAATGTTATGTTTTTCTGAAAAAAATATTCTGTGCAAAGTTTCATGACTACGATATAACACCCTTGATAGTATTTCATATTTCCATTTGATATTGCGTTAACAAAACAAAACTAATATCATATCATCGTGGATCACTGAAATATGAATATAATTACAAC
>NW_022203218.1:0-4785 GCF_009176525.2 Contarinia nasturtii | reverse complement strand
TCGATAAACAAAATTTGCTTTGATTTTTTTTTAAAGTTTAATCATCATTCTTTTTCTATCAAAATGTGCAAATTATTTTCTTTTCTTTGGTAAATGTTTGAGTGTTTCGTAAAAGTGATGAAATTTATCAGGAATGTATTTAATTAACTTGGTCAAGTCTTTGTATTTTTCATAAGTTATTGCTCGATTTTTTTTGTATAAATATTCCAAACAAATATCTGGGAAATCTTTAGATGCACGGTTTTTTTGCAAAGAAATAAAAATTTTCGGAGAGTCTATTGAACTGTATTCTTTAATGCATAATTGGAGTGGATCAGAACGATCATAAATTATAGTTTTAATCCGCAGCCAACAAATTTTTTTGCCATCAATTGATGTTTTTCTATTTACAATTAGCTCTTCAAGTTCTTTTGAACTGTAAAAGTCACATCGTTTCATTTTCAATACTACGAATTTCGGTTCTCGTTTTTTCGCTCGCGCTATCAAATTGTACCAGTGATCTGGAACGAAAATATCTTCAGTGTTTTTTTTTATTCTCGATGGTCGCAAAACAACGGTCACAGCTATTGTAACTGTGACCAGACACAAAAAATTGTTGTTCAATACATTGAAGTTCACTATCTATACATATATTAGCAAGGAAATGTTTCAAAATCAACGCGATTTTAATGTTACGGTTTTGTCCTGCGCACGTATCACTCCATAATGTCAATTTTCTCGTGTCCTTCGGTATATAGTTTTGAAAATGTTTTAACAAACAGGATCCGATTTCTTGTGCACCCCGTGAACCAATTGATTCATCCCAAACATACATGAAACCTTCATTTGTCACTTCGTTAAATACACACAAGTTATAGCACCAAAGTTGGCGTCGATAAAACGCTTCATTTGTTGAAATTAAAGGAACTGCTAATGCCTTTTGTAAATCGAACACCAAAACAACTTCTTTGCTTTCGGGTAATTTTGCGCGAGATATACATTCTTTAAAGTCTTGTTTATTTTTTTTCACTATTGCTCTGTGTGCTTCTTGCATTTTTTCAATCTTTGAATGCTCTTCGGCACTTATTACCGACTTGAATTTTGCATGGATCATATCACATTTGTTACACGAATCAACTATCAGGCGTTTGAAACTCAAATTAAACTCAGTGTTGAACACTTTTCGAAATAGCCACTCTGGAACAACTGTCTTTTTTCTCATGAATATGCACTTCAATCTGTATTCCTTGTACATGCGGCGAATGTTCATATATGGGCTTAAATATTTCTTGTTCGAAGTCGATGAATTATTATAATGAGATTTGTGAGCTGGAAATGATTCTATAAATTTTTTTACATAGTCAATATGTCGCTCTTCATACTTCTTTTTTGAATTTCCACGACGTTCACTAGCTTCAGGATTTTTTTGAGCATATTTCATTGATTTCTTGATAGTTGAATCAGATATGCATAAACATTTTGATAAAAACTTCAAACACACTTGATGTGGGACACCATTTGCATCGTTTAAACTGTACTTGCATTTGTATTTTTTCGCTGGGCCAAGGGAAATAATTGGATTCAAATTGTCTCGAATTAAGTTTCTGTTTACGAGTGATCTCAAATAAAGTGTTTTTTGTGACCAAGTTTTCATATTATAAAATTGTTCAAAAACTGTCTTTTGTCTAAAGATGTCGATTTTCTTGGCACAATTCATTTTGCATATGCAATTCACTTGACCACTGAAAACTTTTGCAGGAATGATTTTCTCCTTATTTGATGAACTTTGATGTTGTTTTCCACTCTGTACGAGTTCTTTTCGAATCGAGGCTTGATGACGCATTGGATTTCTTTTGCGCTTTCGACTTGGTTTCGGTCGATTTTCATGTTCATTACCTATGATTCCGAATTAATAAGACATACAAATCAAATTCAGTCTCAAAAATGTCTCAGGATAACAAAAAAATGATGACTATGTATTTAAAATTACCTTCGTATCGCGTTTCCATTTTTTCATTGAGTGAGATTGTGCAGCATACAATTACAATATTTTGTTTTGGTTTGCTTTGAAATGCAAAATATTGATATTATTGAAAATAAATAAAATAAAATCACATCTTTTCTTTAAACTGTTTTGAAGAAAACATTATGTATGCAAACTACCGCTTGTTTTATATGTGTACGCTTAGTTCGTGGAATTTCACAATTTCTTTGCAAATTGCGAAATAGATCTTAGCCGTGAAATATGGTTGTCGTTTGTATCATGCTCAAATCAAGCTGTGTGCTGTTCGATTGACTTCTCCCTTCTTATGTGCGTTTAAATGCAACGGAGTTTCTTCTCGATGTAGGCGTTGCGGTGTGTGGATACATACACTCACACACACACAAATACAATATAATTCTCATCAATATGATTGCACTTGTTTTTACGTATTAAGTCATAAACTGGTCACTTTTTCGTTGATCTCGATTGTTTTTCATTTTTCTTTTTGTTGTTTAATAAATTTAACAAACAACTCGTTTTTATGTAAGAGCCAACATTTATAAATTTTCATAACGTTGCGAGTATCAATATGTATAGTACAAATGCTATACGGTACACCATTAGAATATTCATGTTCACCATTGTTTTGTCTTCGCCTATAGAGTGACTCATAATGGACAGTTATAATATTAAGAGATCGAATTACATCCGCACGTATTATAAGTAAAAGAGAAGAATATGTTTTAATTTAATCTTATTGATGAGAGTAATATTATATTTGTGCGCGTGCGAGTGTATATTTGTATTCATGTTTAGCAGCGCGAACATTCTGGAAACAATGTATCGAGAAGAAATTCAGTTGCGTTTATACGCAGATAAGAAGGGAGAAGTCAATCGAACAGCACACAGCTTGATTTGAGCATGATACAAACGACAACCATATTTCACGGCTAAGATCTATTTCGCAATTTGCAAAGAAATTGTGAAATTCCACGAACTAAGCGTACACATATAAAACAAGCGGTAGTTTGCATACATAATGTTTTCTTTAAAACAGTTTAAAGAAAAGATGTGATTTTATTTTATTTATTTTCAATAATATCAATAATTTTGCATTTCAAAGCAAACCAAAACAAAATATTGTAATTGAATGCTGCACAATCTCACTCAATGAAAAAATGGAAACGCGATACGAAGGTAATTTTAAATACATAGTCATCATTTTTTTGTTATCATGAGACATTTTTGGGACAGAATTTGATTTGTATGTCTTATTAATTCGGAATCATAGGTAATGAACATGAAAATCGACCGAAACCAAGTCGAAAGCGTACAAGAAATCCAATACGTCATCAAGCCTCGATTCGGAAAAAACTCGTACAGAGTGGAAAACAACATCAAAGTTCATCAAATAAGGAGAAAATCATTCCTGCAAAAGTTTTCAGTGGTCAAGTGAATTGCATATGCAAAATGAATTGTGCCGAGAATATTGATATCATGAGACAACAAGAATACTTCGAGCATTATTACAGTTTACCTGATTGGTCTAAAAAAACAAAATTTCTGCGATCATTGGTTGAAAAGAAACCAGCTAAAGCAAATAACAATCCAAAAATCAATTTGAAACCGAGAAATTTTACATCCAAATACTACTTGAAAGATGATGATGGAAACAAACATCGAGTGTGCTCGAACTTCATTGAAACCATGTTTAAAATTAATCGTACGACACTATTTCGAGCAATGCGATCGATTAATACAAATCCATTGGCCATAGAACGACGAGGAAAATATCCGACAAGAAAAACGGATGCTCGAAGCATATTTTTCATGAAAAGATTTATTGAAAAGTTTCCAACATTTGAAACGCATCACAGCAAAAAATATTTGCATCCAAAGTTGAACGTGAGGAAGCTCTATGACATTTACATTCATTTGTGTGAAGATAAAGAAGTTAATGCTCTGAAGAAATCCATGTTTTATAAAATCTTCAATCGTGATTACAGTTTAGGTTTCATAAAACACACAAAGAAATGTCAAACCTGCAAGGAAATTGATGGTCAAGAAAATGTCCTTATTTTGAGCAAAAAATCGCGAAAACTTGTTCAACGAAAGAAGAAAGACCACATGAAAATAGTTGAAAAGGTAAAAAGTGATTTTGTTAGCTGTGTTCAAAATGCAAATGAGTTTCAATATGGTGAAGAAGTTTTTACATTTGGGTTTCAAAGAGTGCAAGAGATTCCATCTATTTTGAACAGTGAATCATTTGAATTCAGACCACTGTGGGGTTTCAATTTGTGTATATTCGATGAAGTTAGAAAAAAAGGATATTTTTACGTTTGGGATGAAACAATCGCATTAAAAGGGTCACAGGAAATTGGATCTTGTTTGCGTTTCCATATTTTGAACAATTTGCCTGATGATACAAAGAAAATCATCTTTTATAGCGATCCATGTTTCGGTCAAACGCGCAATATAAAGATCACAATGATGTTAAAAGATTTATTCGAGAATGAGTTGAAAAAAATGAACATTGGATCCATTGAACAGCGGTTTTTCATACATGGCCACAGTGAAAATAGTTGCGATCGTAGTTTTACGACATTGAAGAAGTGCCAAAGTAAAGATGATATTTTCGTACCAGAACAGTGGTATAATATTCTGTCGCAAGCAACACAGCAAAAGGAAATGGAGAAATTTTCTATCGTTCAAATGCAACAACATAACTTTTATAGCTCGAAGGAACTTGAAGACCTATTGGAAAATACAAAAAAATCTCTGGTCGGCAAAAACATTCGGTGGCAGAAATTCGAAAGAATAAT
>NW_022203217.1:0-1409 GCF_009176525.2 Contarinia nasturtii | reverse complement strand
ACTCCCCATACAAAATTTTCTTCAGGAGGGAGGTATCTTCAATTTGTATTAAAATTGCCTCAAACTTTAGGAATATTATTTTTTGAAAGAAAATAGCTTCCCGTTCAAACAATCGGCGCCTTTTGAAAGGTGCCCGCATCATTTCTGCGCCTTTTAATGAAATGACGAGAAAAAGAATAAACAACACATCGTAAGACTCGTTTATAAACAGCGTGTACGAAAAACAGCATAGTAGGCTCAGATTCATTACTTAGATTTTTGGTATTTTTTGTTCCTCTTTGTGCAGATCTTCGCCGCACCAGGGAGATTCAAACGAAGAAGAAGTATGGTCTTAGCATTTTAGCATACGAAAAATCGAATGAACTACTATGCTGTTTTTCGTACACGCTGCTTATATACGAGTCATACGATGTGTTGTTTATTTTTTTTCTCGTCATTTCATTAAAAGGCGCAGAAATGGTGCGTGCGCCTTTCAAAAGGCGCCAATTGTTCGAACGGGCTGTACAAATTATTACGATATATATTGCGTCCATTCAAAAAAATCACATTTTTGGTGATTTTTTCTTTCCGTACAATAGACACGCTACACATTTTGAAATATTTATACGTCAATACTTTATTAATTGGCCAAAAAACTTGACTGCTCTTAGACAATATAATTCGGTAGTTATTGAATTAGTACTGCACTACCAGTTCGGTAAAGGAAGAAATTTGGAAACAGTGCGGAAAAGTTAGACTTACGGATGTAAGTTCCTTTTTATTTTTTCTTGAGATGATAGTCCCCCCCTATCCAACCCCTCCTGTATCCAGCCCCTGGTTTCTTCAGTTGAAGTAAAATAATAAATTAATGAAATAAAAAAAATAAATATATTTTTTTGTTAGTCAATTAAATTATAAAAATAATAAATTATTTTTCATGCTTTTCAGAAGTTTTCTGGAAGACATAGATTTCTGAATATTTAGATTTTCGAATGCCGACTGTATTTAATTTCTAAAATTTTAGATGATTGTCCGAGAATGAATGGGAGTGTAAAAAAATAAAAACATTTGTAATGTTATTGAAGTATGCGTGAGTATGAGTGTGAGCATGATTTGAATTATGTATGTATATGAATTGTCAAATGTTGCCCGATGCATGAATGTGGCGAAATGGTAAATGTAGGTGAGTGACACTTGTAGCTCAGCTGTCATATTGAAACATATGTCTCTTCCTATTCTGTTGTGAACACTCGAGCCGAACACATTTCAGAATTTGTGACTCACCAGAAAAAAGTTACAGGCCAAAATTTGAAAAATTGGAACTTGTGAGGCAACGTGTGTGACAGAAATTTTTTGACTTTCTCACTAAAAGTCGAAATTCAATGAAATTTTACAAAGCGGATAGATCCAAATAATAATAATAATAATAA
>NW_022203216.1:0-1408 GCF_009176525.2 Contarinia nasturtii | reverse complement strand
AAAATGGAAATTACATGATCGGATACAAATAACACGCTAACTATTTATCACAAAATTTCAGGCACATATTATATGTTTAAATATTTAGTTGAACATGGAGCAAATATGAATGCTACAACTGACGAAAACTGTACAACTTTATCTTTGGCTGCTGAAAATGGTAATTTTCAGTCGATTAATTTAGAAGAAAAGTTGTTTCATAAGAACTTTGTACATTCTACAGGTAACGTGGAGATGGCCAAATATCTTGTCGAACACGGAGCTGATGTTAATTCTAGAGACAAAGATAATCACACACCACTTTACTGGGCATCTCAACATTATTTACCATATGGTATTTGTCTATATGTTCGGAAACTGAAAATATCAAGCGTGATAGATGATCAGAGTAGTTAAGCTAACTGTTTCTCTGTTTAATATTTCAGTACATTTGAAATTGGTTGAGTTGTTAATCACTCATGGTGCAAACGTAAATGCCGAAGATAATCGTAAATGGACGCCACTCCATAAGGCTGCTCGAAGTGGTAATTATTGATTATATGGCCTATATATATAGGTTTTGAAAATGGAAATAACGTGATCAGACCGCTAATTATTAATCTGCACAACATTTCAGGCATATTTGAAATTTTCAAATATTTAGTTGAACATGGAGCAAATATAAATGCTACAACTGACGAAAACCATACAACTCTGTTTATGGCTGTTGCAAGTGGTAATTTTCAATGGATTCATTCAGTAGAAAAGTTGTTTCATGAGAACTTCGTACATTTTACAGGTAACATGGAGATTGTCAGATATCTTGTCGAACATGGAGCTGATGTGAATTCTAGAGACAAAGATAATCACACACCACTTTACTGGGCATCTCAACTTTATTTACCATATGGTATTTGTCTATATATTTAAAAATCAGAAATATTAAACATTAACAGCTAAGATAACTGTTTATATTCTCAATATAAATAATCCATAGAGCACTCTTTACTTTCAAATGCATAAAATTTAACTAGTGTTTTTTTTTAGAAAACGTTATACAAATAAAACGGTTCTTGATTTATCATGGAGCAGTTGAAAATGCGGAAGAAATATAAAATAAAACACCTCATGACATCGATGACGGTAATAAATAGTACATTCAATCTTTACTCAAATGAATCGTATTTTAAAAGAAATTGTTTAATTTCATTTTTCTAGGGAAATTAAAACCGGAGTTGATGTTGCCACGAGTCAAAAGTTGTAAAATTGTTAAAAGAATCATAGAGTCAACAGACACTTTCATCCTAAAAATCGAAACTAAATCAAACGCAAACTGAATAACTTTGAAATCGATAGCAAAATAAATCATCAAACTTCAATATTCGCAGCCATACATAGTTCCGATATTGATGCACCTTCGAATATGAAT
>NW_022203212.1:0-1949 GCF_009176525.2 Contarinia nasturtii | reverse complement strand
CAGTGCGGAAAAGTTAGACTTACGGATGTAAGTTCCTTTTTATTTATGATTCGAAATTGAACGAATTTTTTGTCCAAACTGTGTAATTACAGTAATTTAATTGCAGTGAAACTTGTAAATATCATTTCCTTGCCAAACTACATAATCTCAGCAAATTTGAAGAAATTTCAATGTATATTAAGGATACTTCCCATACAACATTTTCGTTTTTGATCGAAAAATCCAAAATTTTGTTCGGGAGGTATCCCCAATATGCATTGAAATTTCTTCAACATGTGTAAAGTTTCAGCTCATTACGATATCATACAGGCATGATTTTCATACAAAAATCCACATTTTTTGAAATTTCTGTATGAAAGTGTGTCGAAATTTTTTTGTATCGCAAAACTAACGTCATTTTCGGTTTTCTCGTACCAAAAAAACCTCCCAATACATATTTTCGAGTGTTTAAGTATACATAAAGTATGAATTTTGGAAGAAAAATTTAATTTTTTCCATGGCCACACCAGATATGACACTTCACTCTATCAACCAAATTCGCTCAAAATCTAATGGTTTCTATTCGAGAGTTGGCGAGTCATAGCGAGTCATTCGTACGTCGTAAATTTTAAAAACGATATAATAGTAAAAAAAAAAAACAAAAAAAAAGTAAATTTTAGTAAATTTTTCAAAAAAATATTTTTATACGTCGCAAAATCTAAAAGTGATATAATAGTTTTTTCTATAGTAAATTTTTAATTTTATATGTCGCAAAATCCAAAAGCGACCCTCTCTTGCGTCCTATATTGACAATGTATTTGAGGAGCGCCATCTCTTTCACGCCTTTGAAAACAATGAAGCTTGTAAACTTCGCAAATTTCTCATATATTTTTTTCTTCAAATTTTATTTCAAAATTGTATAAATTACACTGTGGGCCCAGTCAGACTAAATTGTATACTTTTACGATTTTTCTATATAAAAAATCTATATGGATTAAAAAAAATCCTGAAGGAAATTCAAAATATTAAAACAATTCTCAAAATTATTTTTTTTGAATTCATTTTGTTAATTGTCATCGATTTTACGGAGCAAAACAAAATTGTCAACTGTAGCTGTCACAGAAAAAATACAAATACATAAACATCACATGTACGCTCAAAGTATCACAGCGATGAAGCTAAGTAGTGAGCGCATGTATTAGAATGTTCGCTCAGCATATTTTTCTCTGTTGTTATGGCTTTTACGTGTGTCGCTTGTGTACATGTATTGTTTCTGTGACAGCTACAGTTCGTTTTGCATTATATGTTTTGCTCCGTAAAATCGATGACAACTAACAAAATGAATTCATTATTTTGTTATTAATTTTGAGTATTGTTTTAATATTTTGACTTTAAATCCCTCAGGATTTTTTTAATCCATATGGATTTTTTATATAGAAAAATCCTAAAAGTATACAACTTAGTCCGACTGGGCCCACAGTGTAAATAAGTTTTGCAATAGTAGCAACGAAAATAATTAATAATTGGAACAACAACACACAAATATTTTTCTTGGATGGAATCGCAAATTTGCGTTAAGGTTTTTTGAAGAAAAAAGAACTGGTAACATTTTTAATTTATTATTTGCATAATACTGATAATTAATCTGAAAAATATTCTCTTCGTGTTGTTTGCGATGTTTATTTTGACAGATATACAAAAATAATATTTTCTCCAATTGTCATCTCTACATATCTCTACACCGTAAGGCATCTCATAAGTCAAAACACGAGAATCATATATCATAAAATATTAAATAAATTATTTTCGTTGCTACTATTGCAAAACTTATTTAATTTATATATGAGAAATTTGCGAAGTTTACAAGCTTATTATATGTCGTAAATTTTAAAAGTGATATAATAGTTTTTTCTATAGTAAATTTTTCAAATTATATGTCGTAAATTTTAAAAACGATATAATAGTTTTTT
>NW_022203203.1:0-3239 GCF_009176525.2 Contarinia nasturtii | reverse complement strand
ACATTTTATATTTTTGTTTAAATCTATTTTTTGTTTAAATCTATCATGCTATGTTTGGTATTTTCAGTTGACAATTTTGTACCTGTGGCATCAACTTCAAAAATGGCCAATCGACAATATCGATCAAAGTCATTTGACGGTAGGTGTTAAACTCATTCGTATTGTTTATTTAACAGGTAATTGTGATACTAAATTTTTTCATATTTATTGTTCAGGTGTCTATGAAGCAGATGGCAACAACAGTTCTGTACCATGGCTACCAAGAAAGATCACCTTTAAAGGAATTGATCCAGTCAAGGCTGTTCAAAAACAGCTTCCAAAGTTATTGCCAATCAACATGCCAGTCGCATCTACCAGTCAAAATGTTCCTCAACAGTCCGGTAATAATGATGGAAGTTCTGAAGCTGAAATGCTTCAAACACAGATTAAATTAAGCACCAAAGCGATGGAAACCGTTGAAAATTTGCAGAAGAAAATGGACCAGATGATGAAAGAGAAGGAATATTATAAGTCGAAGCTGGCCGAGGCAAACAGTATGCTGCAAAAATTCAAACCAAATGGAAAGAAGGAAAGCGATGGAAAGAAGCAAGTCGACGGAGAAAAGGAGGCCGATGAAAAGAACGACACCGATGGACAAAAGGAAAATGTCGAACCCAACAAACAATGAATCTGAACAATTAAGTTCTTCACACATTTTTAGTTGATAAGATTAAAAAAGTATTTACACTTCCGAAAGATTTTTTTTAAATTTAATGGAATTATTTTTAATTAGTGATCTCTGTTGATCTCTCATGATTTCCATTGAATTGAGCATTAGGGCGTTGTGCATGTTATCGATTTTACCTTGATTCACTTCAATCGATTTCAATTTATTCCAAAATTTAACTTGGTGATATTTTCGGATATTTTTATCCAATAGAATAAAATATATTATCTGCAAACGTCTATTCATTATCAATTTTTTGATAATACGCATTATAATAAAATAAATAAACGAACTTAATTGGGTTTAACCTTTGTTGACGCTTAATTGTTGTTTTTATTTATTTATTATTTTTGGCATATTTCAATACATTTTATCATTTATATCCCGATTTATCGGATCTTCTGAAGATACTTATAATAACTTGTTAAATATGAATTATTCGGAATTATAATATTTTTTGTGATCGTTTTAGAAATATTAGTCAAGTTTCAAACATTTTCAAGGAATTTTTTTCATTGTTTTTTAACTGCTCACAAAGCGATTCAAATTAAGAGAGAAAATAATTTTGATTTATCTTTAAATGAAAGAGAAGCGATCCAAAATTACTGGCCCAAGTCATGAGTTAATTTTCTGAGATTATGACGGACAGGGTCCTCATGTACATCCAGTGTATAACATTTGGCAATATGAACCGATTTCATATGCATATACAACTCAACTATGGTTTTCACCAAATCATACTTATGGCCCCTTGATGAGTGCTCTTCAAAGTCTGATGATGTATAAAGTGTTGTAAATGGAATTCTTCTTAATATTATATTTACTACTTCTTGATAACTGGCTGACCTCTCTTCACAGCTTTTAATGTAAGTGTTTACAAACTTACAGATCGCAAAGGTACTTTTACATGGCTGCATGATATTATTTTGTCGTGCCTTAAAACGAATGAACGAATCTTCTATCAGTTCGTTTTCTATAAACACTTTGATGCAGTCATCACATTTCACTAAACGTCGTTTGCCTGTGATAATTTTGGCTTCCAAGATACTAGCCATATAGGCCAAAGAATGGCAATGAATGTCATCGACATATTGGTCAACACGAAAGCTGTTATTGTAATCATCATCAAAGCATTCATCGAATTCCACATCGTTCTGATCAGTTGACTTCTGTACTGGTTTCCGAAATGATGAAACAGTCAATATTTTTGTGCCTGGTTCAATTATGTTGGCCTTTTTCGAACATACTACGTCGTTATGAATTAGAAGTTTACGATATGCCGCCTCGAACTGTTGCGCAGTTGGGTTATCGTTGCAACCTGAATAATAGAGGTCAAATGTTCAAGATTTTATAAATTATTTCAAGATTTTATAAATTGACACAAATGAATTCTAACCTCCCATAGTTCGGATTGAACTGAAAAACGATTCAAGTAAATCTTGGGAAAAGCGATGAGCGATGATTTTTTCAATTTTTCTGGTTCCAATGTATTCATCATAAATACGCATAAAAACAAGCATATTATTATAAAAACCAATGAATGGCGTTTTAGAAGCCGAGAAAAAAACTGTTTTTTTTTCTCCTTCAACTGTGAGACTTTTTAAGTATGGCATGACTTCTTGGAATCGTTGAAAGAATTGAGCAGCATTTGAACTTGTTATTGGTCTCTTGAAACCTTCATCATTTTTTGAAATAAGCGTCGAGTTCATAATATCGAAAGTATCGTTGATCATTCGAATATATTTAACAGTGGCGTCGACATCCTTAAACTTCTCGTCTTTTTGTTTCATAAATTCTAATGAATCGGCAACACTGGCGCTAAGAGTTTCAGCTGCCAACTTCACGTTCATTTTTCTTTTGTCCCATAGAATATGAGATTTTGTAAGCTTGTTGCTTAAGTTCCAAGAGAGGTTTTTCTGCTCTTCATATAGAAAACGAATGTATTGCCAAGAAATAATGCCACCATCTGCATCAATAAGATTTCGTGATGCAATGCAATTGCGAAATAGCTTCAGCATATGCGCCACATCTAGCAATATATATATATTGCGATGTTTGTTCGTTGGATCAATTATGTAGGGCGTGCCTTCTGCATATTCGCTATCAAACTCTCTCAATATGGCGAGATTGGAAGGCAAACCATCAAATATGATTGCTACCACTTCAATGCCAATTTCACTTAAACGGATGAGAATTTCATTTGTTATTGCTGCTTTTTCTTCTTTTGCCAATCCGTTCGTCAAGAAATATGCGATGGGGATTTTGAAATCTTCGTCCATGCCACTTATCATGTATACCAAAGCATCATTTGCGAGGGGCAAGCTCTCTTGATTTGGTAACTGGCGCCCAACATCTACGAATCCATCGAATTTCATTGTCGCTGCATTCCATTGAGCATGACGATGTATTTTCATTTCATCGAATATTAAATTGCACAACAATTTCGATCCGGTATTTTGACGAACTTCATCTGCTTTTTTTTTCAAGTTATCAAATGATTCAGTTGTCAATCCCGGTGAAGCATTAAGTGAAC
>NW_022203200.1:0-1968 GCF_009176525.2 Contarinia nasturtii | reverse complement strand
TCAAAAATGCTTGATAAAAATCAAATTGTATTATATTATATATATTTGATTAGGTTGTTTTCAATAAACCACCAAGGCGAAGGAACGCTGTTCGGTGCAGTTATTATTATTAAAATAACCGACCCCATAAGTCATACTGATTGGAAAAAGAAATTGTCAGATGTTGAGTTTGCTGTGAATAACACTGTGCATTGTACTACAAAACAGACGCCAAGTCGAATGTTGTTCGGTATTGAACAGCGTGGTGAAGTGGTTGATGAATTAACAGAGTATTTGCATGAGGTTTATGCCAGAGAGCAAAAAACTTAGATGATATAAGAGCAAAAGCAGAGGTCGCAATTCAGAAGTCTCAGTCGTATAACCAAAAGTATTTTGAAAAGCACCATAAACCAGCGAAAGAGTTTAATCCGGGAGATTTAGTTGTAATTAAAAATGTGGATACCACTGTTGGCAAGAACAAAAAATTAATTAAGAAATTTAAAGGCCCATATGTAATTCGTAAACGGTTGGATAACGATAGATATGTTGTAACAGACGTTGAAAATTGTCAAGTAACACAGATGCCATATAACAGTGTAATAGATTCAAGTAGAATTAAGATGTGGTTGGAACCAGAGTCAGAGTTTAATGAAACGGACACAGAAGGCAACACTTTAGAGTTAGAAATAGAACCTTTAAGTAATGAATATTCGGATTATGAGTTTTTGGACATGTAAAGTTAACAATTTATTGTGCAACAATCGTGGTCGATTGTTTTGTCAGAACGGCCGAGTTGTAATGTTATTTGGGATGTGACAGCTGAGTATGAATGAGTGTGAGTGCGGTTGAGTATGAATGAGTGTGAGTGCGGTTTGTCAAATGTGTTGCCCGATGCATGCGGCGAGATGATTGGATGTGCGAATGTGTGAGTGTGTGAATGTGACATATTGTGTGAGAATGAGGGCTGTCACTCGTTCTATTCTATTTTGGTAAGCATTGGAAACAGACGTATTGTTCAGCACCAAATAAAATTAAACATTAAAATCAATAATCATCTGCCTTGTTTTTCGAGTTATTACATTTCGCCATTTTTCACCATTTACATGGGAGGCTTGTATGAAACACACGGAAGACCGCTGGAATGACAATGTTGTATCACACGAATATAAAAAAATCAATTTTTTCGGCGTAAAAACAAAATCCCGATTGTTGCGAGGAAAAAAAATATAGACAAACTTGAGAGCAAATACGGCATATCCAGTCTGCGGGCAAAAACAAATAATCGATATATTGTGTTTTTGCTCTCAGTTTTTTACCAACTCCTTTTGTTCTAAAATGTGAAAGTTCTCTATATATGCTGAAGAATTTGCATCATGTTTTTATGCTCAAGTTCTTCCATTTCGGTTTTACTATCAGGCTGTCAATTTGTATTAAAATTGCCTCAAACTTTCGGAATGTTATTTTTTGAAAGAAAATAGCCTCTAAAAATCTTCATATCATTACGATATATATCATAAAGGTATTGTGTCCATTCAAAAAAATCGCATTTTTGGTGATTTTTTCTTTCCGTACAACACACACGCTACACATTTTGAATTATTTATACATCAGCGCCGCCCTGGAATTGTGCTGGCAAACCAATATATGTAAAAAATTGTGCTCGAATTGTGCTGGCGAATGCAATTGGCTGAGTGACGAGCACAATTCGTCCAAAGTCGAAAAAATGCCGTTTTTCCAAAAATTTGTATGGGAGGTATGTCAGAACATGATTTTTTTTGGGTGATATATACATGGAAAAATTGTGCTCGAATTGTGCTGGCCACAGCAATCAAATCCCTACTACCGTGCTAGATGATGTCGACACGAGTGGACGGATTTTTACATTTATTTGAACGACGCCATGTTACTTTACTTGTCCATTACAACGTACATGTAACAGAAGAAACACACAGTCCATGTCCTCGCTAGTGGACATAAACGATTTGAACC
>NW_022203199.1:0-4661 GCF_009176525.2 Contarinia nasturtii | reverse complement strand
ATGTTGCAGTATTATTTGGAGAAAAATAAGAGCTACTCTTTCGCCGCAACGATTCATATACAAGATTTTGTTTTGATGCACGATGCTTATTAGCTGTTTTTATTCTGAACAATCAATTAAAAAAATAGTTTAAACGAAATTTATAAATTACGTTGCGCAGTAAAAACAATCGGATGTACTGCATCTTGGGCATCTAATGTTTCTGGATACTAAATCCCTTGCTGAACGAATCCCTCTTTCTCTCCATATATGCAAGCAAAGCGGGTTGTTGCAAAAAAAATCAGCAGTCCAATCTTCCATTTCTTTAATTCTCTCTTTGCCAAGGAAACTTATTCATTTGGCATGTGATACCAAAATGAAAACTCAATATGTGCTATCAATTCTCGTGATCTGAATTCTCCGCCAACGTTGATCGTTATGTGTACAAAAAGAAAATAAAATATGACGTGCAACGTATGCAACAATTAAAGTTTACATTTGATATTTAAATATAAACTTCATTATTATTATAAACTCTCTCAAATTGAAACTTTGTTTAATTCGAATGTAATTATATCGATATTTCGATTGTCTCATAACGCTTATGCTGTCAAGTCAGTATGGAGATAAATTCATAATGAAGTATACAAATCGACATAATATTGCATTAATGCTTATTCATTTCGGGACTGAGACAATTGAACGCAGGATTTATTTTAACGGATGGCCACAGTGTAAACACATTTTTGTTGACTGATCCACTTGCTGAATCTTTTTCTGTTGTGGCAATGATTCATTTGATTTGAATGCATAATTATTTTTAGAATGATTTGTTGATTTTTCAAATCATCCGACCTTCAATCTGATAACCCTAGAACGCATTGCCCAATTTATAATAGGTAAAAATACTAGGGAACAAAAATAAAAGTAACCAAACGTATTGGTGTGAGCTCCACATATTGTCGCATTGACATTATTTAATTCCTTTTTTATGGGATAATTCCATGGACAGCGATTAACGAAAAATATACCCCCCATTGAGACAGATAAATGCTGAAGATGTTGGCTTGGAAGGTAGGTAATGGTTCCGATTCACGAGATTCATTGGTAAGTTAAACGAATCAGCCTTTTTTTGTTTTCATGATATTAAACGAATTTATGTTGCACGACTGAAAAACAGAATCAAACCAATAGTTACTTTTAATTAAATTAACGGTTTAAGAAAGTCGACGAAAGTATTGCATTTGCCGTAGAAAGCGAAATAAATAAATAGTTTCAGAGAATACTCAAAAAAATTTAAATTTCGGTATAAACGCGAAAAAGTTAACTTGCTGATTAAATTGCATTTTTTGTTCACGTGCTTGCTTGGACTGTGCTTGCTTATTCCGTCAATGAAAACAAATCTTCCAAGCAGACAACACGTCAAGATGTGAATAAAAAAATTGCAAAATGAAAATGACAACGGAAATGTGATAACATAATCTCACTTGTTTACAATCAATCAAAATATTATTGCAACATGCATATATGTATTTGGATTTGTCTTTTTGCGAAATCACGTCTAGAGTAAAGTAGAAATCACAAGTACCAGTTCCGTATGTTCCATTGTGAGCAAAAGTGCTTTTTCATTATTAGAGACATTTGTACCGTTCTTGCCAAATTTTGTTGAATTTCTTATTTATTATAGCCAATTTATAGCAATACAGTGTTTATGTTTTCTTCAAAATCAGAGATTTTGCAAGTTTATTGACAAATTTTTATAATATAATTAAGAGTGTCGTTTGATTTTTTTTGTAAAAATGAATATAAAATGTTTATTCGTTTTACTATTTGTGTGTCTCAAAGTCCATGTAAATTCTGATCTTAACGAACAGTTGATTGAGGCCGCCAAAAAGGGTAATTTTAAACTCTCATCAAAATATCTATAACATAAATGACTGCGAATGTGTGAATGAATAAATTTTTTATCAATAAAGCACCAAATGCTTACTAGTGTATTTGAAATACGTGTTTGTGTCAAATGTATAGGAATGGATAGATCGCAGAGACACCCTTTTTCATTTTTGATGAAAATGAACTGTGTTGGTATTCTAGCAAATAATTCCGATCGGAATTATTTTTGGTCGGAATTATTGTTTATATGAACAAATTCATTAAGAAAAGAATTAAACAATTACAGTGGGGGTACAGTGGCTGCTGCGACTACTTCGGCACCATTCGCTCACTGAGGTTAAGCTGCATATGCTTTGGTCAGTGATTGAATGGGTGACCGATAGAACATCGTATGTAAGTTACTAACGTTACTAACGGGGTTTTGAGCCAAATCGCATCGGCTTGATAGCAGCTTGACAGCGCATCAGCTGGATAGCAGCTGAATAGCGCACCAGCTTGATAGCAGCTGATAGCGCATCAGCTTGATAGCGTCACAAAATCACCGAGAAAAAATAATCTTGGGTAATAATTACGCCTTTGGGTCTGTGCAAAAAACTTAATAGCTTAAGCATGAGCGACACCTTCTAGCTCCTCAAATAAAAAAAAAACAATTGTTCTTTTCTTAATGAATTTGTTCATATAAACAATAATTCCGACCAAAAATAATTCCGATCGGAATTATTTGCTAGAATACCAACACTGGAATCTTTGATTGCGAAGTTAAATTCGATTTATTGTGCCGTTTGCTCATTGACTCTGCTCCATGAGTTTGGATTTTATAAGAAACTGCATATTTTTGGAATATTTTTTTTTTCCATTTTATTCCATTTTATATAAACTGCAAAAATATAATCATACGGATTGTGCACACATCCTATTTATCCCGATTATAAAAATATTGTTAAAAAACATTGAAAAGAAATATTTAAAATCTGTTTTTCAACTCAAAGTGAAAGCAGGTTAAGGAATGGTTGGATCATTTTCTACAGAGTTAGTGTCTACAAAAAGTGCAATCCTGTTTCCCAACCTGTGAAGAAATAAATTCCTATAAATTTCATTCAATATTATTTATAAATTACCATAAGAATAGTCATCAAATTACTTTTGATTGAGCGTTTCATTAAAGAATATCGAAACTTTCTCAATTGGATTCATATAATTTTTCTTCATTTCTTCAAGCATAGCAGTTTCAGTATATTTTGAATCCACATCATCAAAATTGAATGTATATCCAGTTAATGGTTTTTCCATATACATGATATGAAGGTAATATTTAACAGCGAATAAGTGTGATAGAATATTTGTGTTATCATCTTGTACCATTCCACCATTTAACCATAGATCAACAGTTCCAAGTAAACCCCAGTAGCCTATTCGGTGAAGAAAAAGTAATTGATCATTTCGATAAAAAAATGGTTTCAAATATCCTTTTACCTTTGGAAAAAAGAGGAAATATCGAAGAAACTTGCATTATTTTTCTACTATTCGTATGAAGTGCAATAACCTCATTTGCATCTTCGCGCTTAAGTTCTAAATCATGTCGTAGAAACAAGCAGGTAAAAGGAGGAATCATAGAATGAAAACAAGGACCAGCCTAATGGTAGAAAAAGTAGATTAATTAGTTGTATGCCTTAACTGTTGAATTCATATCAAAAACCGAAAAAAAAACAAAAAACATACCGCATCGAGCGCAATAATTCTCTGAATTGACATTTTACCCTTACTTTGCGAATGTACTGATTTTCCAACTAAAGTTACAAGACAAATTGAAATTATTTGTGAAATAACAAAGAAAAAATGTTATTCTTTAAAATGTCATCTTACTGAATCCCGCAACATGAGCTCCCAAACTGTGTCCAATTATTTCCACAGTAGACAAATTCATCTTTTGAGCGTTTGAAGCTCGGTATATGAAATCACCCGCTAAATTACCAACACTTTCAACAAATTGATGAGCACACATGTAAGTGTAACTTGCTCCTTTTCGCCAATTAATAGAAATCAAATTATGATGATTCAATACGCCTGAATTTGTTCCATAAATTTCTACAAATATTAACCAAATAGTCCGTGAAAAATGAACATGATTTAAATGGATAGATTTGTTGAAAATTACTTTCTGAAAAGTGGGGTGCGAGATCATCAAACCAATTATTACCAGAAATAAAACCATGAATGATAACCTTTGTTGGCCAAGATTTGTTAAAGTATTCATCTCCAAATTTTTCGATATCATTATATTGAATTACTGCTGGATGAACTCGATGATTTGGTGAGTATAATTCAATGTCAATATCTTTGTATGGATTGAAACTTCCACAAAAGAAACTAGGGATCTCTTCAAGTCGCATCACTTGGAATTCCTCAAAACTGTAAGCTAAATGATTAAAAATGACATGAAATGGAAAACATAGTATAGAGTTCTATTAAATGAATTCAATTAAATTTAATAGACCGAGAGCAGATGGGAAAAGATCTATTATTTTTGCTTTATTTCAGAAAACTATATTAAACCATGCAGCTAGACATACACTAAACAAATAATGTTACGTCTTTTATTACAGCCTTCCCACTCGCGAAATCTGAACTATTATTCGCGGATAGAAAATACATCAACTATTAAAGCGAGCTGCATGTTTGTTTTATTTTGGAATATGTTTTGTTATTGCTCAAATATTCGTTGGTTAAAATTTCTGCATGTAATTCCGTGTTGTTTACAAAATCTGCACTAATTAATTATTTAAAAAAAA
>NW_022203198.1:0-1557 GCF_009176525.2 Contarinia nasturtii | reverse complement strand
GTGACATTTTTGAACTGTTTGCTTTGAGTACTAATTTACCAAAAAGATTTGCGCTATTTAAAATAAGCCAAACAAGAGTGTTGTAGCGCCGGGAATATTCGATGATTTAAGATAATTGTGAAGAATTGATCCCTTGATTTTTCCTTTTGATGATGCCTCCAACTCCATAAGCGCATTCTTTTCTTCGAAATTTTTTTCATTTTCATTCACATAGCTGTCTATTTTATTTGAAGACACCACTGAATCAGTTCGGCTTCTTTGTGATAAGGTGGACATTCGGCGTAAAATATTTTCTTTTGTTTCTTCGTCCTTTTGTTCGTTTTCATTGTGCTTCACTATGCTGGCAAAATCCACTCCATTCTTCACAACGGTATCATAGTTTCCTTGTGTTTCATAATAAAAATAGAAGATCATGTATAGAAATTAATTCAAACTCTTGATGAAATCAATTCATTATGATAGAAATCAATTCATTATGTGAATTCAAACTCTTGATCATCCAAAATGTAGTTTTGATTTCAATGTTCAATATTTTCTTACGTAATTGTTTAGTTAAATTATCAATTTGTTTATTAAACGGCGTTTTCATTGATATTGTTTGGAAAACACAATTGATGTTATTAATGATGTGTTTAAGATACACGTTATTTTTGCGACAATTAATTAAAAATACCTTCCTTGCTGTCATGTTACTTAATTGGTGATATATTCTCGCTAGTTCTTTAAATTTTGACCAGATACTTCATAGACCACATGTGAATGACATTTGTCTATTAATTTGATATGATTGAGGTTTTTGTCATTGCAATTAAAATATTTTGTAGTCCATATGTTAGATTTCATTTCACGTTTATTGGTTTGAGCAACGCTGTTCAATGTATATAAAATTTTGGAAATTGACAAAGCATAATTATGCGGATTTTAATTGAAATTGACACTGTAACTACATGTACTATTAGTTTGTGAATATTTAAGCCATGAGCATTTTGCATTCAGTTTGGAAATTATATTTATTGACAAGACATGTTAATTGTCGAACATTTTAGCCCTGAAGGTCGAAAGCTTGGATTTCAATAAAAGAACGTAGTTCCACGAACATTTTGACTGTATTTGTCCGTCTTAATTGAATCATTAACAACAGTCGTTAGGAAAAAAGAAAACTTCATATAAATACCACCTTTCGAACTAATATTTTTTCAATTCACATGCCCCTCTGCCAAATCGACAATTTTCAATATTTTTCCAAACTCTCGAATGTTTTGAGTTCTTAAAGAGCACTCTCACTTGTTTCTCAGTGTCTCCACTCATTTGCATAACTTTCAATCTTGACTTTTAGTACCGAGAATTGGCTCAACCTTCATATAAATACCTCCTTTCGAACTAACATGATTTCAAATCACATGCCCCTCTGCCAAACTCTCGGATGTTTTGAGTTCTTAAAGAGCACTCTCACTGGCTTCTCAGTGTCTCCACTCATTTGCACAACTTTCAATCTTGACTTTTAGTACCGAGAATTGGCTCAACCTTCATATAAATACCTCCTTTCGAACTAATATG
>NW_022203197.1:0-2299 GCF_009176525.2 Contarinia nasturtii | reverse complement strand
AGGCTTTGATACTTAAATTTTCTCGAAAAAGTCATCCACCCTAATACGTAGGCATAGAATTCCACAATGTATTTTATACGGCAGAGTGATTGTAGGCCTACAATCACTCTGCCATTTAAAATCCATTTTGGTATTATGGGCATACGTATGCATATCGTATTTCTACATGCTATTCAAATCGAAAGCCATCATGTTCAGTTCTTTGACCATTTTGTTTTCTTTGATAAAATTTAAAACTTTATCATTGAAACCGGTTCCACCGAAAAAGAACAGTTCTTCCAGTTTTGTGAACAAAAATAGCATATTCACAACAGCCGCTCCATCCGCATCGTGCAAGGGCGTAGCCAGATTTCTTTTCATGGAAAAAAACGAGGACATTTAAAAATAAAATCGAGGACAAGTGGTTTTTTTATTGAATATAATTTTTTTTTACAAAAAAACTAATTTTCTTGGGTTTTCTTTTGCAAATCTGTCTACGACTTCTTCTATCAATTGATACTTCATTCGATTGACCATTTCTCTATGGACGCTCAGCATACATAATCCATTCAATCGGCTTTCAATCATTGTTGATCTGAGCCATGTCTTAACTCTCCTCAACGTGCTGAACGATCTTTCGATTGTACAAGTGGTGCAAGGTTGGGCGATCGAAATGGTTATAGCTTTTTTTACACACGGAAAAAATGTTTCCGCTTCTTTGATAATTTGGCACATCTCTAAGTCTTTCAGTTGTGTGCTGTCCAAGGCTTTATCTTGCCAAAGTGAATACCATAATTCAATTTCGTTGTTTAAATTTGGAAGATCGTAAAAATCATATTTTTTTTTCAACATATTGAATGGATGTAGCGACAACAGTGAAAAAGCTGGCGAATGGTCATCCGAAAAACGTTGCTCTAAAGAAGATAATAGTGAATCTAAATATGGAATCAAAAGTGATTTTTTCCAGTATTCAGAAGCATTTTCTGAAGGGTGATTTGATCGGTTCTGTTGCCTTTGTGTGATTCTTGGTGGTGCTAATTCCACACCAATTTTTTCAGCTTCTTCCAAAAATTCTTTTATTATATTATCGGCATTTTTCCGGTGGTCAGCGATTACTGATTGTATTCTATTTATATGTTTTGAGCAATGAAATAGATCGAGGCTCTTCGACTGAAGTGCATTTACAATTGGCTCGAGTAGAGCCGAATATTTGGCAATAATAAAAACACATATGATGAATGCCGGTTTTGCTGCCTTTGTTGATATTTGGTGCACTTTACTCGAAGCGTGATTTTTACATGCATCATGCATATCATTATAACGAGTGAAAGGCTTCACTATGAAGGCTCCTAAAATGCCTTGGACGTTGACTGGTGGAAATAGCACACAGTATAGACATAGAGCACCCTTTAATTTTTTTGTGTACATGAGCCAAGGTGCATAAGTGTTCAGATAGTTATAAATGAAACTTCGCGATGAGCCATTTGAGTCCTTTTTGAAATCATAGTTTTGAGGAGGAATCCAACATTGTTTCCAAATATTTAATTTTTGATTTCTTGGCATACTATCCGATTTTCCAACCCAATTGCCTAAATCGAGGTCCGAATATTCATTTTCAGAATGACTGTTGGATGAAGTTGATGGATTTTCTGCTTCAAAATTGCAAGCAGAATGAGTGGTGTTGGATTCAATTGAAATTCTCGATCTTTCTGGGCTTTTCTCAATAGAATTCATTGAAACATCACTTATATTTGATTCAATCGGAACACTGTTAGCGTTCGCAGTTTCATTCGGAATTTCAGTTTGCACAGCAGTTTCATTTGGAATTGCATCTACAGTTTTGGTTTTCTCTGCAGAAAAATGTGAATGTTCAAAACAAATTCGCAGTAAAGAATATTCTAAATGAAAAGACACATACGAAAAAAACGATGTAGGCGGCCTGTTTCTTTTTCAGCACTTATATGTTTGGCTCCTTCAGAATGTTCTTTGAGACTACTTTCGCCTTTGTTTGCGATTGAGAAAATCTTTTTACATAATTTACAATATGCTTTGTGTGGATCATTTGGGACTGAATTAACCCAATTATAACTTTTTTTTCCATTTTATGTTAAAACTAGTTAATCTTGGAGCCATTTTTTTTATCAGTGAAAAAAATATTTAAGTTTCAATTTTTCAAAGAACACTTTCACGTTAGCTATACTGAATTGACAATGAATTAATAACATACGAGGCGAAAGTTATTAAAATGAACACTTGCTCTTTGTATATGCTAAATCTAATAAAAAACCTCTGTCAAGGTGAAAATCGAGTGACGAAACTA
>NW_022203196.1:0-1916 GCF_009176525.2 Contarinia nasturtii | reverse complement strand
TCAATATGGTAATTATTATGTACATTTTATGATTTTGCCATAATCTATATTTAGGGGGGATGTCCAGCAAATCAAAAGAATTTTTGGCTGCTGTCGAGGGGTAGCTCGGACGATTTAAGGGGGGTTATCTGGGCTTACACCTCTCTGTGCCCATATACGATCTATATGGCGCTGGATTTCCATTTACGTGTCTGTGCTGAAATCACACACACGGTTGGCACAGTATTTTTACGACTACATACTATTTTCTTATCGGTCACCCATTCATCTACTGACTACAGCTTATGCAGCTTAACTCAGTTGATCAAATTGTGCCGAAAAATATATTTGATGTCATCGAAACCTCACGGCGAACTAACGCACCAATACACAGCAGCACACTGACTCCGGTTCTTTCTGTGTGTATGTATCGTAAAATTTGCACAAGCAGCTACGATTGTCTACTGAGTGCAGAATTCGCATTATCACAGCGGACGGCAGTTCGCGCGAGTGACGAAACCACATTAGTGTGTTGAAAAGTCGACTTGCTATATATACACGTAATGTCCAAATTCTAACCTGGAAGGCCTTTAGCCGCGATTGGTGTATGGTTGGAAAGCCCTTGGGCCATAGATCAAGAAAAAATAAAAAAGTTCGAAAATCGGTCCACCTGTCTTCAAGATATGGTCCTTTCAAGAAAAGGGTCAAAATTCAGTTTTATGGCTATGGATGGCACTAAATGAGGTCGTTGACACCTGAAACATCGATATTCTGATTCTAGAGCTCAATACCTTTCCAACGATACCTCAAACGTCAAAATCGATCAATCCGTTCGAAAAATTTATTATTTTAAAAATTTCATATGAATTTCTATGAAAAATCAAAATGTCTGTGTGTCTGTCTGTGCGCAATTTTGCGTACTTGTTTCTGATCTTTTTGAAACTTTCTGTGATTAAAGTATACAAAAGACTAAGACTTTTTTGTTCCGGCACTTTTCGATATGGCCGCCATGTTGGCCATGGCCGGCCTCTAAAAGTCACTTTTCGACTTTTTTTCCTATGGTCACCGAAGCACCATGACTTAACATACCCCAGACATATGCATATCGTTGGAAAGGTCTTAAAGCCAGCTATCGAATGGTGTCATTTGCGGTCCAAAAATTTCAAGTTGGAGTGGCCAAATTGGCCAAAAACCAAAAAGTTACCGTTTGGCCGGACACAAGACGTACATTATCTCGAAAACAAACTCAAGGATTTTTTCACCGATTAGGCTTATTAGATTAAGCTATAATATGCCGCATAGCTCATATCCTAGAAAAGTCTTGTTTTCAAGAAATGACCTTTGGTAGTGCAAATATGGCCAAAAATGGCCAAAAATGACAAAAAATGTTACTTTTAACATTTGAAGTATTTTATGGGCCAAAATGTACTTTAATGACTCTGTAAATATGCTCTGTGATTAGCCAAACAAAATTAAACAAAATATCGACCGTTTTGGATGGCTATTCCACCAAAAATCGTCCAAATGTACCAAAATTCGAATTTTCACAAAAATGTCTAGATGTATGAAATATGAAATTTTAACAACAAATAACTACCTGTTTGATAGTCTCCTTGCATAAGATCGATAAAATACCCAATCTTATGTAGACTGGCCCCCAGAACACACACAAGTTGTTTCGCAATCTCCCCCTAGCTTCACGGGAAGATTGGGGGTCCCGAGGAATAGAAATCATTGGATTTTGAGCGACTTTGGTTGATGGAAAAAAATGTCATGCCTGGAGTGATACCTATGAAAAAGAGTCCAATTTTCGTCCAAAAGTCATACTTAATGTAGACTTAAACACTCAAAAATATGTATATAGGCACGGGAAAACCGAATCCGAGGTTTGTTTTGAGATACAATCAATTTTTGATACAGTTTCCTTGAAAAAATCA
>NW_022203195.1:0-3552 GCF_009176525.2 Contarinia nasturtii | reverse complement strand
CATGTAAAAAAATCTCTCCATGTTAAAATGACGACAAAATGCCATTTTAACATGGAGAAATTTTGTCACATGTTAAAATGCCGTTTTACCCGCAAAGAAATGTGTTGCGGGTAAAATGAGATTTTACCATGTTCAAAAATCTCTCCATGTTAAAATGGCATTTTTTTCTTATTACTTTGAATTTTAACATCTGAGTTTTCTCAGAGTGGAGTGATACCTATGAAAAAGAGTCCAATTTTCGACCAAAAGTTATACTTTATGTAGACTTAAACACTCAAAAATATGAATTGGGTGGTTTTTGGCACGAGAAAACCGAATCCGACGTTAATTTTGAGATACAATTAGGTTTAAACAGAGTTTCTTCGAAAAAATCGCGAAAAATTCAATTTTCGTATGGGAGCCATGCTTTTATACTACCGTAATGACGTGAAACTTTGCACAGGCTGTTTCTTACACAAGAAAATAACATTCTGAAAGTTTGAAGAGAGTTCAATCAAAATTAGGGGTACCTTCCATACAAAATTTTCAATGTTTGGGTCATAAACGAATATTTTGTAAGGGAGGTATCCTTAATTTTGGTTGAAATTTCTTCAAACCCTCCGAATGTTATTTTTTTGTGAAAAAAATAATCATGTCCTTACGATACCATGCAGGCATGATTCCGATACAAAAATCCATTTTGAAGTGTGAAAAATCTTTTCTCGAGTACTTCTGCTATTAAATTAAAGAATATTTCGATGCCGAACACATTTTTTGGCCTCAAACTTAACGCCGCTTGAAAGGCTTGAAAAATCGAACAAATATTATTTTGAACTAGCTTAATAAAATACGCAACTGCCACCGTGCGGAAAAGATCGTCTTACTCCTGTAAGACTCTTTATTCGAATTAAACATAGGAAAAAATTTGCTAATAAATCAGTCAAGTTGAAAATTCTGCAAATTGAATTAAATTAGGAAAATTTATTCAGTACATTTCGAACCAACCGATTTTTGTTGATATTTACTTTTTGTTGATGTTAAAATCATTTTTATGCCTCCACCCATTTTTACACTAATACAACGTTCATGCATATCGGTGAGTGCCAGTGTTGACAGTTCTCCATTGAAAAATTGATGCATATGCCCTCTAGGATAAAGCTGTCATCGTTTCAGCGAACTCGTTTCAACTTCATTGTTGTGACTAAATCTTTGTTATTGAGTCCGAATGAGTCATTCGTAAGCGTCATTTCATTTAAATTTATTTATTTATTTTTTTGATAAGAGAAAATGGGAAATTGCAAATCGAAAAAAGGAGTGCAAACACATTTCAAGTGAGTTTTTTTCGACAAAAATATATAAGTTTTCAATACAATTAGAAAAATCTCAATGTTTACAGTGTGCCACAATCTCAACCGATTCGCTCGAAATGGATAAAGCAAATTGGACGCCATCAAACATTCGATCCGGATGAAATATTGAAAAACGGCAACCGAACGACTCTTGAAAATGAAATTGTGGTGGATATGAACACGGACCAAGCTACATGTTTACTACAAATTCAGCCAGCTCTTACCGACAAGTATGTTTTTAGTGTTTTTCTTAGATTTCCTTGGAATAAAAAACAGTCTTTTATATTCCAATGCTTTTCTTCTTCCTTTGTTTATCATAGTGTTGCTGGACTATCCGATGCCATAAAAATGAAACCAAAACACACCACATTTGAAAATGAAACAAAAACACAACAAAACACAGCACAGAAGGAAAACGAATGCCCAGACCGTGATGCGAATATGAGCGAAATTGAAATGTAAGTAGTATTGATTATTATTCGTTTTATTCTTTGTGTACTGAAGCATATCTATCTATACGGATGATAAATAATTCCAATTAAACAATTTATTTTCTATTCTTCTTCAGGCAAACGAAAATCATCACCATCAATTGAACAGAATATGCCCGTTTGCTGCAAAATGAAGTGCAAAATATGAAGCTCAAGGAATTGATTATCTCGAAGTCTCAACAAATCAAAACATTACAAACCCAACTTGCTTATTTCCGAAAGAGAGCCGAGAAACGTTCTTCTGTTGTTTTGGATGAAGATGCACAAGCTGATTCATCGGAATTGCCAGTAAAACAATTTACATCTAGTTCTAATTGATTTTGAAATATTCTATGCCCGTTAATTTTGGCTTTTTGCATCTTTTATTATTGCATCCGATTCGATTCGATTTTATCTGCTTTTGCCGGTTTTTTTCAAATTAATTGTATTCCGTTATATTCTATTCAAATTATCGAATTACTTTAATTTTTTTACTTTACGCATGATTGATTTCAATTGAAAATGATTATAATATTCTTTCATAGTTTTAAGTCTTAATTATAAATTGCGATATATTCCGATCTTGATCAACATTTTATTGATAATTAATTATAAGTCGTAATTAATAATTGTATTATTCTATTTTCTTTCTTCTTGAATAAATAAAAACAGCCTGAATTGGAAGAAATCTTGAATTGTTTAACTTTTGGCAAAGATGGAACAACGTATTCAGAAGAAGTCCGAGCGTTTTGTTTAACTCTGGCTTACTATAGCCCCCGAGCATACAATTACGTTCGAGAAATTTTTTTAAAGCGTTTGCCAGCAAAGTCTACGATGAGAGCTTGGCTTGCATCAATAAATTCTGCACCTGGTATTTTGACAGAGGCATTGGACGCATTGAAACTGAAGGCTGATGAATATAAGAACGATGGAAAGCAATTGTACGTTAATCTTATATTTGATGAGATGTTCATTCGTCAACACGCTCAATGGAATCCAAATAGAATGAAATTTGATGGATTTATTGATATGGGTCGGACAGCTACTGAACAAGAATCACTTTCATTGGCGAAAGACGCCCTCGTTTTTCTTGTCTGCGGTGCAGCTGAAAGTTTTAAAATCCCAGTTGCGTACTTTCTGACAAATGGACTGATAGCCTAAGAGAAAGCGGCAATTTTGAATGAAATTTTGATTCGCCTCGCTGATATCGGTATTGTCGTTGTAGCCATTACATTCGATGGCTTACCCGCAAATGTGTCAATGTGCAAACTTTTAGGGGCAGATTTCGAGACTGGCGATGTACATATACTTGATCCTTCAGATAGTCAAGAAAATTGATTGTCTAGTCACACATCGCTTCTCTCAAGATTTGATTGAATCTCTGTTTGGGTGCATTCGCAGCATGGGTGGTGAGTCATTTTTCATATGTACACATATTTGTTTATTTCATTTCGATCTGTTCTTCAAGGTTTCAATGATCAACCCACGGCTCCGAAAAATCAAACTGTACTCTTGACAGTAGGGTGTAACAGAAATATGAAAAAATTGAAAAACAAATACGGCGAGGGTAATAACCTTGGCTATGGGATCCCCTGATCACGAATCGGTCGTTTTTTTACCCCCCCTGTGATTTGGATGAGAATTTATTTTTCGTGAAATTTATTCGAAATTGCTAGGGTTTTTGATTCAAAAAGTGAGGACCTTTTTTTTTTTTTTTAGCTCATCAATGTAGAAAATTGAGGAAAATTCTTTCA
>NW_022203194.1:0-4612 GCF_009176525.2 Contarinia nasturtii | reverse complement strand
AAGTTTACGTTCTTCAGATCATTGTTAAATAGTTTCCAACTTTTTTCAATTTCTCCTGTAATTTGCATATCCCAATCCATTTTATCAGCCCATAACTGTTGTATTATCATCTTTCCTCTCATAATGACTGGACCGAGATAGCCATTTGGATCATACAGCTTCCCTATAGTTGATAATATTTTCCGCTTGGTCCATATTAACTCTTCCTCCTTTTCTTCTTTAAATTTGAAAGAAAATCGATCCGTTTTCATATCCCAGTACAGACCCAGTACTGATGATTGGTCTTTCTCCTTGATTTCGAGTTTCTCCTCAAATTTTCCATTTGTTTTCCATTTTGTTATTGGTAATTTGCCCAGTCCCAATAACGCCGTTACCTCGTTTTTAATGTCCCTCACTTCGTCCAGGGTGTCTCCGCCAGCCAGAAGGTCGTCGACATAAAAACAAGTTTTAACTATTTTGGCAGCCCTTGGATATTTTGCCTCATGATCAATTGCGCATTGCATCAATGTTCGAATTGCACAGTGAGGTGCACATGTATGTCCATAAGTTACTGTCTTCAGTTCGAATACGCCAATTGGATCTCCCTCTCTAGCTCTCCAAAGTATTCTCTGGAATTTCCGTTCAGATGGATGCACTAGAATTTGCCGATACATTTTTTCAATGTCCGCTGTGACACCAAAGCGATACTTCCTAAAGTTTAGCAAGATCAGCTGTAAATCTGGTTGCAGTTTTTCTCCCGTTAGTTGACACTCGTTCAATGTAATTCCCGTGGTTGTTTTGGAGGATGCATTAAAAACCACACGAAATTTTTCCGACGATAGTACTCCGTGATGTGGGGTGTAATAACCAGATTCATCCCTCTCTGATATGCGTTGCATATGGCCCAGTGCTTCATACTCTTGCATGAATAATCGATATTTATCCCCGAATTCTGTATTCCTTTTCATTTTATACTCCATTTTGAAAAATTGATGGAGGGCACTCTTCTTTGAATGTCCCAATTTTTCAATTTTCTCATTAAATGGCATTCTCACTATGTATCTCCCTGTTTTGTCCCGTGAATGTCCACTTATGAAGATCTCCTCACACTTTTCCTCTTCAAGTGTTCTTTTCTTTTCCAAAGAAATTTCCTCCACCTCCCAAAATTTTTTGATTTGATCTAATAATTGCTTAATCGATGTACCCTCTAAAATAGATCCGATATATGGATACTCGTTTATATATGGATCCCTCTCTGTCTCAAAAATAACATAGCCTAATTTTGTTTTCTGAGCAATTGTCAAATTGTTCTCAGCTCTAAGTAACTTAGGTTCTAGAATTTTTACCCAGAATCCAACCCCGAATAGGACATTAATTTTTCCCAATTGTGTATAATCTTCATCAGCTAATTTTCCCTTCAAATTATTCCATTTAGGGGTCGTATTTCTGGGTTGGTAAGTAGTGATACATTTAACGACATGAAATTTTTCAATTAAATAATTTTCATCCCTTAATTTAATTCTTAATCTAACTTCACCCAATGATGACCCTAAAGTATTTCCGCCCACTCCAGTGAACGTGACTTTCCCTGATGTCGTCTTGATTTTTAATTGTTGCACGATAGAAATTGTGATTAAGTTTACCTGTGACCCATTGTCACATAGCGCCCTCGCCTTTACCACCATTCCGGAATCACTCACAATTTCGACCCGTGCTGTCCCTAAGATGACTCCATACAATTCCCTGGTTACGTTTCCCTTGCTTTCTAGTTTTTTATCTCCGTGGCAGTCCAGTCGTTGTCCCAGTCATCGCTTTCCCGTATTGCTGGGAGATTCGTAGTTTTTGGTTGCACGTGATGGATTTGTTTGCCTCCCTTTGGTCGTTGGTTTGATTTTACATCTTTTGATGGTCTCGGCTTGGCCCCCTTACTCTCCCAGTCATTTTCCCTTTTGTAGCAAAGCATTATGTGGTGGGGTCCTCCACAGTACGCGCAGTCCTCGGCGTTGCAAGTCCCGATTTGATGCTTCAACAAACATTTGAAGCAGGATTTGAGTGACCTCATAATCTCCGTTCGGACCTTTGCGCATTCACCCCTAAATTTTTGACATTGCCAGATGTGATGATTGCCCTTACATAAAGGGCATTCCCGCTGGTTTTGCGGTTTTTCTTCCTTCTTCTCTGTTATCTGGAAAATCTTCCTTTGTTCCCTGAATCTGCCGCCACCACCATTTCCTTGGCGTAGCATTTGGCTAAGCCGTTCGCTCTGATTTGGTTGAATTTCTATGGCCCTTGTTTCTAGAAATTCCAGCAGTTCGTTGATCGGGACGTTTTGTCGTCTCCCGATCTTTTGTTTCCAGTCAGTTCGTGTCTCTTCGTCTATTTTTGATAACACGATGAACTCCACTATAATGTCCCAGTTTGTAACCGACACGCCTAGTCCCGGCAGTGCTCGAAGTAGTTGGTTGGTCCCGTCCACAATAGTCCTGATCAACTTGAATGTTGGTCGTTGGGTTATTGCTGGAATTTGGAAGAATTTCCTTATATATTCATGTGCGATCTCATCCTTCCTTTCGTATCGTCGTAACAAGTCTCCCCAGGCCACACTATAATTTGCACTGGAAAATTGATACCCCCGAATGGTATCATACGCAGCTCCCTTTAAGTGGGTCCGAAGCAGATTGAATTTTATTAGATCTGAGAGTTGAGTATTATCGTGGACCAGAATTGTAAAGAACTCCCTGAATTGTGTCCACTCTGTCAGATCTCCACCAAAATAAGGCAATCGAATTTTGTCTAGTTTTAGGTCAACCCGTGTATTTGTGCACGTTGCCCCCTGAGCCGATGGTTGTAACCCACCAACTTCATCGCTCGTCGTTGGAGGTTGTATGGGATTGCCCCCCCCTGTTTGATTTGATGTTGTCGTACTTAGAAATTCGAGTGGTGGTAGTGTGGTGTTAATCGGCTTCTTTTTCCGTGATCGCAAAGCTCGATCCTCGTCCTTGAGCTCGATTACATCCTCGTCTGACGATGAGTCAACGGGAATCACCTCCCTTGGTTTCTCCAACTCGGTTATTCGTTTGCAGATTAGATCTTTGACCTCATCGCGAATTTTCACGGTTTCCGGTACCTTATTTTTCCAATTTCCCTTTTCTTCCGGTTTCACTTCTTGGAGTTGAATTTTCCCCCAATTTTCGATGATGTAATTTGCATCTGCCTCGATCTCCTTTATACGGAGTCGGAGGTCTTCCAATGTAGTCGTATTCAAATACTCCGTGGTTGTTGCGTCCCTGATCATACCCAAATCCGTGAATCGCCGTAGAATTTCCTCTAATATTGATTTTGTCTCGTCACGACCCTGTGGTTCTGTTACGGACCGTTTACGCACTTTTACTTGTTCCTTCAAGTTTTTTATCTGTTCTTGAGTTTCCTTTTCCGACTTTTTTCTCTCGGCGTGCTCGCGTCTCAAATTGTCCAATTCGATTTGTGTCTGTTGCTCCTTAATTTTTCTTTGTTCATTCTCAGCCACGATATCTTTCGTATGCTCCCTTATGTGATCAGCCAGAATGGCACTGTGCAGATTTGCTTCGATGACAGTTTTTTGCTTTTTTACCGTTTTCCTGCGATTTTTTACATCGGCAAATTGGGTTTTTGTTAGATTATTCCAGTTTATTCCAAGGAAAGCTGAATCAAGATTGTCATCAAATTCCGAGATTGACTCTAACTTGGCCTCCCTTTTCCCTTTCGTAGCCTTCTCAATCCATTCCTTTGTTGTAGAATTTAATTCCGTTTCCAATTGAAGCATAGCTTGATTAAATTCTGTCATTTCCGCAGCCTGTTTAGCCGTTTGAAGGGCCATTTCTCTTCGATCCAACAAATTGATTTGATCACCCAAAATTTTTAGTTTGGCGTCTACCTTCTCTTTTAATTGTGTTCGTTGGGTTGTTAAACTACTAACTTGTTTGTTAGTTAATTTCGTTGAATCCAGACTTGATTCTGAGGCATAAGTTTTATATTTCTCCTCTATTTCAAAAAATACCTGCTTCAGTGTTTCCAATGATGCACTCGTTACATACGCCGTCGATAGGGCGTCTAACGTTGATAAGAGTGTTTGATTCAAGACCCCCACCTCATTATATTTGATATCTTCGAGTTTTTTCTCAATTAGGGTGGCCGTTTCATCCCTTACTTTATACGCCGCACTGATTTTTGTCTCAAAGGCTGGGCGTTCTCCATCAACCCAATCGACCTTATCGACCTTTTCCTTTATAGAATCAGCGTTTTCCCGCAATGCCTTTAATTTCAAATTTAATTCGTCTTTACTTGCGGTTTCGAGGTATGTTGCTGTTGTGGCCGCCTTGATTGACTCCAAGTTCCGGATTTTTTCCTCTATTTCCTCCTTGGTGCTCGTCATTGTGGTGATGGTTCGTCTCCCTTTGATGTGTAAAACACTTTCACTTTCACAATTTTATACACGAAACTCGGATTTTTTTCACTTTATTCACTTGGTTTATGGCTTTTTGACTGTCTTTAAGCTTTCGATGTAGCTTTTCCACAATGCACTGATCGCATGAGAAGCACCCTAATGCAATTCAATCTCCGTCGCGCCTAAATTCTGATGGAATTTAGTTTGAGT
>NW_022203193.1:0-4461 GCF_009176525.2 Contarinia nasturtii | reverse complement strand
ATTTTATCATAAAAATCGCGCGCTTTTTCTGATTTGTGTAAGTGAACAAGCAAATTTTTTTCCAAAATGTATCGTGAGCTAACTTGAGTTGTTACATCTGTTGGCGCTTTTACGAAAGATACTAAATGACCTATGAAATCTTCCATTGGGTAATTTGAGTATGCAAAGAGTGGTCCATTTCGGTTCACACATTCAGTCAAGTGTTTGAGCTGATGAACATTGTAAACCATATTTATTTCTCCATAGAGATCTTCGAATTCGTCAACGAATGAATTTAATAGTTTAGTTGCCTTCTTTCTTTTCCGTTCACTTATGCGTGTGCTGTTCAGAATATGCATAGCGTCAACTAATTTCCCCAAGTGTTCAGAATTCCTTGAATAAATTAAAAAAAAACAGTATCTCAATCAGTATGGATGCTCTGAACAAATACCAAATCAGTTTTATAAGAAACTGTTGTATACTGAGCTATTAAAAAAACAAATTGTAAATAATAAAATAGAGTACCGATCAGGTAGAACTCCCTTCAAAAGAGGGTAGGCAACAAAGAGTAAAATAAATTTCCACTCATAAGCATGAAAATACTCGCGATGTGAAAGTGGTCGAAAATTTCTCCTTATCAGTCGAGGCATTCGAATTTCTTTCATCCTTCTATCTAGAATATGTAATCGATCACCGATAAAAAAACTAAATAAAATTTATTAATTGAAGTGATCCAAAATAATTCCTTTTATATGCACCACGCATACCTTTCTTCGCGATATTTGAAGTTCAAAAACATGTCAAACATTTTCTTGATTACGCCCATGTCTACACAATGCATCTTATCGATGACTACTTGCCAAACAATATCGAAGTTATAATTGAGTGCAAGGAGAGGTGAAAGACCTTTGTATCCGTTGATACATGTTCCCAATTCGTGAGCGCGAACCATGTCCACTCTTACAACATTGCTTTTTCTGTCAGGTGCATTGTTTCTCTTACAATACCGGATTTGTGTTGTTCCTTCTATATTTGTTCCACAATGCAAACAATATGGACAACCATAATGGCCATTGTGTTGCATTAAATTTAAAACATCAGCCTTAGCTAATGCATCAGCGGTGAATATCATCGGAACCACTTTAACTACTCTTAACTGTTCATTTTTATCACGAAAATGTATTCCACCTCTACGATTTATTGCATTTATTTCTTCAATCAATGGTCTGAAAAACACTTGCATATTCGGTTTTTTTCCGAAAGATATTGCAGAACATAAAATATTCTCTCGCTTGAAACGGTAATTAAGATCGATTTCATGAACATAAAGGCAAATAGGCCAAAGTGATTTATTTTTTGTGGACTTAAATACAGCAGCACCATCCGTATATAATGTCAATGTTATGTAAGGTTCATCTCCCATTTCACGTTTCAATCGCTGAAAATTTTTCGAATCATGTACATCACATATATCCTCCGAAGTGGATTTCGTATCGAACAATAAATGCAGTGAATTTTGTTCAAGCACATTTTTTAAATGATTTTCAATGGATATTGACACAAAGTGATTTTTTTCATATTTTGTATCCGTGTGTATGTCACTATCGCATTTTGTACACACTGTTTCTTTGAACTGTCCCTTAACACCTAAATATTTTTCACATACATGACAAAAAAAATGTACACTTGTCTTGGTTTCAGTCGATTTAAACATTTTTTTAAATGTGTATTTTGATGGATTGAGTGACTCTTTACCAATGACTGAATTAATCAGCCGGGCCAAATCTTCAGTTTGAGTCCAGTTAAGAGTATGACGAACTGAATATGCGTAAATCATGGTATATGCATCGCTTACTGTACAATTCAAACTATCATGAATTTTTTTTGAATATTCCGGGTACATTTCAAATTCATTTTCTTCATGATTAAATTGTTCAATAGGCGACACCGAATCGTTGGACCAAATGCTTTCGTTTGCTATAACACTTTCATCATTCACGGCCGACATGTTCATTGCCATTTGAGAGTCTGAGGTATCAATAAACGAGCATGTCTCTTCAAAATTATGTGACGTGGCATTTTGATTTTGTGAATCGTTATTAGTCACAATTGATAAATCCATTAAATTTTCAGTGTCACCAGGCGTTGAAGAAATATTCGTTGTGGATTTGAAACTATGCAATTGCTTTTTTCCACGATTTCGACGATTGAATTTAGTTTGCCTTGGAATTTTGGCATTCGGTTCAATATCTTGAAAATAACTAAAATATCGAGCTCTTTTACCGCGCACCATGATGCTGAAATAAACTGACAACACAAAATGAGTCACATAAAACTGAAATTTGTCTCTATACTCATCGTTGAGCAACACATTTAAAACATTTAATCAATTGGACATGTCCAATGCGATGCAAAAAAGGTTGTTTTGATTGAAAAAAATTACATTGTTTATTTGTACTCTTTTCAAATAAGACGAAAGTTAGTATAAATATAAACAAAACTCACTATTTTATATATTTTCGATAAAAATTCGATGCATAAGAATATGTAAAGAATATGTCTGCTACGTAGCGCAATATATTAATTATTGAAGGCAAAGATCAGCTTGCATGCACACGGAACATAAATTGTGTTTTTAACGGTCGAGTTCAAATCAATGTTGACACACGTATTATATTTGAATGTTTGTGTGTTTGTGTGTTTGTGTGTTTGTGTGTTTGTGTGTCGAATGTAGTGCACAAGATTTGAGCGCGTCAAGCATCTCACCATAAGCACCTCGCGCGCCTTGTACGCATGCCGACAGCAGTCGTCGTTGCAAAAAGGATTGCTATGATATAATCGACGATACAAGTGTTTCGAGCGTAAAGTGATATTTTAGTGGTATAAGTTGAACATCATTTGAAAACAAAATCAGCATACTTTCACCGTGAGTATTCACTTTATTGAATAAAGAATTTAAGTTTGAAATCAAATCAACCTTTCTGAACAAAATAATTGAAGTATTGTTCCATACACATGTGGTTATTTCTTTTTATACAGTTAAAGCCAGAATGGCATCGTGCAACATTTGTGATGATGAAATTACAAAGAAAAATCCACTTTTTATTTGTTTACGCTGTGACCTCAAAGTGCATAAGTTGTGTTATGGAGCTGAAGGTCTAGCAATTAATTGGAAATGTTCACCATGTCGCTTAGCAATGAAAAAGTCCGCCAAATGTAAATTATGTCACAAGAAAGGTGGTGCGATGAAACAAACCGAATGTAAAAATTGGGTACATGTTATATGCGGTCTTTTTATGAAAGGTGTCAGTTTTTCTAACGAAAAAACCATGGAACCCGTTAATTTATCGAAAATACCTTCTTACTTGCGTGGAAAATTGTGTTCATTTTGCAACAACAAAACTGGTTATTGCACTTCCTGTTCTTTTGCAAAATGCAAGAATAAGTTTCATGTAACTTGTGCTCAAGATGAAAAGACGCTTAAAGAAGATGTTAATCCAAACGATAATTCGATCAAATTCGAAGCATTTTGTATGGAACACAAACCGACTACTCCGACTCACAGATTATCATCTGGGTCAATTCAAGTTGTACTTAATAAGAATCGCCAAACAACAACAAATACCAAATATTCATGTAGCGATGGTGATTGGATTCTTATTGGAGCTAATGCACACTCAACACCGGCCAATCCAAACAAAAGGAAACGTGAGTAGAACGTGAACTTAAACATACATACATAAATAGAAATTCATATATTCTTGTAAATTGGTAATGATAGCTGTTGATGAACCGCAACAAATTCCATCGAAAATTGCCAAAGACAATCAGCCCGAAAACAACCATGATGACACAAAAATTGAAATCAGTATGACGGATCAGGCGTTAGACGATGTACAACAGCAACTTAAGCAAAATTCAGTAATACACAAGAAGGAGACCAATGTTCATACGTGCTTCAAGGATGCAATTATCGAAAAAGTATGTTTTCCGATTCATTTTGAGTTGAGCCATTGATTAATTATCACAATTTTGATTAGTTGACAACAGAAAATGATCAGTTGCGAAAGCTGAATGTTTATTTACAACAAAAAATGATGGAAAAAGACCAAGAGAAAAAAACAATAAGTCACTGTTCCGAAAACATTAACAAGGCAGAGGTTGAACCAACCAAACAGGCCGCAACCAAAAAAATGGAGCCAATTTTGGATGGAGTGAGTACACTGTACAGCACAATTATAAATTGGAATTCTAGACGCTATAGCGTCCCAAAATAAAATTAGTGTAACACTTGAGTGACACATTTAAACATAAGTAACATAATAATTGAATATCGAATCGATTGTTTGGTTTACCGTAGTAAAATTTATTCGACTATAGATATTTGAAAGAAATTATGACATTCGCAACAAATTCCTCGAATTGTGAATATTATAGAACTTTAATTTAATTCATTCTCCATTTATTTTCTTTTGTTCTTTG
>NW_022203192.1:0-3401 GCF_009176525.2 Contarinia nasturtii | reverse complement strand
ATATATACCAGAGAAATAAGAAGGGCGAAGCGGGACAGCTGGGAAAATTTCTGCGGTAGTGTAAATGGCATTGATGCAATTTCCCGTCTGCATAAAGTACTAGCGAAAAGCCCAAATAAAAGCCCTGGAATTCTTCGTAAATCTAACGGAGAATATACAGAAACACCTGAAGAATCAGCTAAATTATTACTTGACACACACTTTCCCGGAAATGCATTATTCTATGCTGAGGGAAGCGATACGAGTGTGAGTGCTGAGATAGAAACAGAGAATGAACTGCAACCAGAAACTGAAGAAGCAGCTAAACAAATAATAACAAAACAAAGAGTAGAGTGGGCAATACACTCATTCGAAAAATACAAATCACCGGGTTTTGATTCGATCTACCCAATCATGCTGCAAAAGGCATGGCCAGTCTTAGACAATTACTTGATCGAAATTTACAGAGCAAGTGTCAGACTAAGCCATGTACCGAAAATGTGGCAACAAGCTAAAGTAACATTTATACCAAAACCAGGTAAAGATGATTACTCTCTCCCGAAGTCATTTAGACCAATCAGTTTAACCTCTGTGTTACTCAAAGGTCTAGAACGACTGGTAGATCGGCATATAAAAGAAAATATATTCGAATCAAACCACATAAACAAAAACCAACATGCATTCCAAGAAGGGAAATCAACTGAAACAGCACTCCATGAATTGGTTTCGCAAATAGAAGACACTTTCGAAAAAAAAGAATATCTACTTGCAACATTTATGGATATTGCTGGAGCTTTTGACAATATCTCATTTGATGCAATACGGGATCATCTTGAGCGATGCAACATAAAAACACCAGTGAAAAACTGGATAGGATCTATGTTACTAAATAGAACCATCACATACGAAAACCAAAAGTACAGTATCACGGTGAAAGCCACAAGAGGAACACCACAAGGGGGTGTGCTCTCGCCAACGCTTTGGATACTTGTAATGAACAGCCTCATGCAACGTTTGCAGGACAATGGATTAAAAGCCATTGGGTATGCAGACGATCTCACAATTGTGTGCAGAGGGAAATTCATGAGCACACTATCAGAACGAACGCAGCTGGCAACAAAAATAGTGGAAAAATGGTGCAATGAAGTGGGTTTAACAGTAAACCCAGACAAATCTGAAATAGTGATATTCACCAAGAAAAGACTTATCGATGGATTCATAAATCCAAAAATATTCGGTAAGATAATAGAAAAGAGAGAATTTGTGAAATACTTAGGTATTACACTTGACTCTAAGCTACAGTGGAAAACGCATATAAACCACCGAATAGATAAATGCCTAAAGATTTTTTGGTGTTGCAGAAATGCCATAGGGAAGTCTTGGGGACTATCACCAAGAAGCATACTGTGGATATACAATACAATAGTGAAGCCGATGCTTGCATATGGCTCCTTTCTTTGGCATGATAGTACAAACAGTGATATAGTTAGAACTAAAATAAACCACGTGCAGAGGGTGGCATGCTTAGCCATAACCGGAGCAATGAGCACAACACCACAACCTGCATTAGAAGCACTTTTAAACATGCCCAAACTATATCACTATTTTCAAGCAGAAGCAAAAAATACAGCATATAGATTGCGCCATTTCATAACTGAAGTACAGCAAAGATATGCAAAACATACCTTCATTCTCAATGAAATGTATGAACAAATAGGACTCTAAGTGCTATTGATGACCGAATTAAAACGGTATACATCTTCGAAAAGAATTATGAAGTAATTATACCTAACAGAACAGAATGGGATAACGGGCATGTAAAGGTCAACTACTATGCTCAGGTATACTTTACTGACGGATCAGTAAAACCGAAAAGCAGTGGCTTTGGCGTCTTGAATGCCCGGAATCATTCCATAATTAAAGGACAGTGCGGGAAATACGCACAAACTAAACAAACCGAACTAGCGGCCATACTCGCTTGTAGCATTGATGCCATGTCTAGAATAAATGAGAACCATATTTATATTTACAGTGATAGCATTGGTGCTCTCAATGCCCTAAAATGCTGTGAAATCACCAGTAAACTGGTTCTAGACTGTGTGCTGCAACTCAACGAGTTAGCAAGCAATAAATCAGTCACACTAGTATGGCTACCGGCGCACAGTGGGATATATGGAAACGAAGTAGCTGACAAGATTGCTAAACATGCAGCAAAGGAGAAGGCCGAAGGTCCAGAACCAATGCTAGCAATCGACAGGAAGCTAATCAGGAGAGAAAACGATATTCTCCTAAATAAACAAACCACACGCTCATGGAACACCACTAGAATAGGTGAGCACGCAAAATGCTTCCTAAAAAGTGTGAATCCAAGAGTAACAGAACAGCTTTTATTAATGAGCAAAAAAGATGCACGCATAATTGTAGGTCTGATAACAGGTCATTGCAAGCTAAATGACCATTTGGTTAAATTAGGAATAAGAAATGACCCAGACTGTGATCTATGCGGAAGATCAAGGGAAACCGCGAAACACATACTGTGCGATTGCAGTGCCCTATCAAACATCCGACATAATGAATTCGGAAGAGAGATCATCCAAGCAGATGAACTACTCAAAAATAAACTAGAAAAATTAGTAAAATACAGCACGTCGCATCTCATCTCTTGCTTTCACTTACGTAAGCAAAATAACGAGGGATGCGACGTGATGTTTTTCTCGCAGCTTCTCATATGTCGGTCGCAACACAATTTCAAACTCAACTGGTTACTAAGTTTTGAGTTTTGAATTGAACGACCAAACAACTGTTTATAACCGTTTAAACGGAGAGAATGCATGTGTGCGTGTCATCCGTTTCGTATGCGTTAGCCGCACGAGTTCAGCATTTCTCAGCTCTCAGCTATATGCTGAGCAGCAGCAAATCAAGATGCTCTGCAATGAAACATATCATAAAATATTCTTCTTACGTTTATCATAAAAATTCTCTATATTTTAAATTTATTTGTTTAAAAATAACAATAATTTCAATTTTTTTTTCATAGATTGAACAAGAATCTAATGTAAAAAGTAATACCAATGCGACACCTACCGTTAAAATAGAAAAGGAAACTTATTTGGAATTGTAACATTTTGGTCCGCCATAACAGCATCTTCGTTTTGCTTCTCTGTGATTGGTCAAGTAAAACGAAGATGCTGTCATGGTGGACAAAAATGCTACAATGGATACCAACTAAGTTTCTTTTTGCATTTTTACGGTAGGTGTCGCATTGTCATTACTATTTACATTGGATTCTTATTTAATCGATGAAACATTTTTTGTTGAAATTATTGTAATTTATAAACAAATTAATTTTTTTATAAAAAAAAATTTTTAATAAATTTTTTAATGAAAAATGTTAGAAAAATATTTTATGACATGTTTTTTTT
>NW_022203191.1:0-3102 GCF_009176525.2 Contarinia nasturtii | reverse complement strand
TTTATGACTAGACTGTTTCAAATCACATCAGAAGAATACAATCGCTTCCTTCAAATGGAAATTATGCATGACAAATATACACTGCCAGTTTTTGGCCGTAGAGCTTAATGTGAAACGTGGAACCGTACTACTAAGAAAAACAAACTACTCGACATTCATATTTTGAATTTTTTGCCACAATATTTTTAAAATAAATTACACCTTGAAAATTGATTTTGCCAATATTTTCCTCATATTGCCTCAACGACTACCTATGCGCTCCCACTTCAAAAAGTTAGTAAATCCTATAAATTATATAGATGGTTTTCTTAAAAGCTGCGCTGATGATCCATAAATGGTGAAATCGTTCAATTCAATTACTGAAATGGGAACGTCCAGAACTACCTAATAAATGCATCACATGGATTTCGTTTTTCTCTAAGGTTTTTGTCAATGCCATAATTAAATTGAAATTCCAAAACTCTTCACAAGTTTGATTGGCTAATAAGCTATATAGCGTTAGAAAGAGGACTTTGGGAGCTATCATCTGGCGAAATTTAATCAAAATCATAGAACTAGGTTGCTTGCAATGAAGCTCGAAAATGTACTTTACCTATATTTTTCTCATTTTGGCTATATTGGCACCTATGAAGTTGAGCTTCAAAAAGGCAGTAAACCCCATAAACTACTCTCAGAAAACTCAGATGTTAAAATTCAAAGTAATCAGAGGAAAATGCCATTTTAACATGAGGGTAAAGACCGCAAAGAAATGTGTTGCGGGTAAAACGGCATTTTAACATGTGACAAAATATCTCCATGTTAAAATGGCATTTTGTCGTCATTTTAACATGGAGATATTTTGTCACATGTTAAAATGCAGTCAAACCCGCAAAGAAATGTGTTGCGGTTCAAGTGAAAAAATGGTATTTTGCTCTGATTACTTTGAATTTTAACATCTGAGTTTTCTCAGAGTGGGCATCACACCAGTAATAAAAAGCCGCACCAGCGGAAAACTAATACTGTGGGTGTGCGGAAAAGTAATAAATTTCCCCTTGAAAGTTGACTTTGCCAATATTTTCACTAATTTAGCCTCAAACGGCCACCTGGGAAACACATTCACAAGTTTGATTGGCTAATACGTAGGTTGCTCCATAATTTTTTTTAAAATGGTACTTATAGTGTTGCCCGATGTAAACCATTGTCATATTCGTAAAGTTTGATGTTTTGGTATGTATTCGTGCCCTGAACCTTTTGTCGTACGAACGCTATTTGTATTGTTTACAGTGACTGGTAAACTGCGACTCAACAAAAAAATGAATTTTACACGTGAAGATTTTCGTAAAATGATTTACTACGATTTTCGAAGTAAATTATCTCAACAACAGTGTTTCGATCGACTTCATTTGGCCTTTGGCAATGAAGCACCAACCCTTCAGACAATTTATAACTGGTACCGAGAATTCCGTTGCGGTCGTAGTTCGCTCAAAGACGAGTTTCATACAGGTCGTCCAAAATCGGCTGTTGTGCCACAAAACATCGATGCTGTCAGAAAACTGATTATGGAAGATCGTCATGTGACCTACCGTGAGATTGAGGCATCTTTGGGCATTTCATCCCACAGCATACATACAATTTTGCATGAACATTTAGCCGTAAAAAAGATTTGCTCTCGTTGGATCCCACATAAATTGACCGATGAACAAAAAATGGCTCGTGTGAGTTGGTGTAAAGAAATGCTCAAGAAATTCAATCGTGGTGCTTCAAAAGACGTTAATAAAATCGTCACTGGTGACGAATCGTGGATATATGCCTATGAGCCCGAAACGAAACAGCAGTCGACTGTATGGGTCTTCCAAAATGAAGATAACCCAACGAAAGTTGTTCGAGCAAGAAGCACTTCGAAGCGAATGGTCGCCTGTTTTTTCGGGAGAAGTGGTCATGTGGCAACCGTTCCACTAGAGGATCGTAAGACCGTCAATTCTGATTGGTATACCACCATTTGTTTGCCCGAAGTGTTTGGTGAAATAAGAAAAAACAACCACCGTCGCAAAATAATTCTTCATCACGATAATGCGAGCTCTCACACATCTTTTCAAACTACTCGATTTTTGACCGGTCAAAACATCGAACTGATGGGTCATCCACCGTACAGTCCTGACCTGGCACCCAATGACTTTTTTTTGTTCCCAAGCGTGAAGAAAAAACTACGTGGTCAACGATTTTCGACACCAGAAGAAGCAGTTGAAGCGTTCAAAACACACGTTTTGGAGATATCAGTTTCGGAGTGGCACGAATGCTATGACAAATGGTTTCATCGAATGCAAAAGTGTATCGATCATCTCGGGGAATATTTTGAAAAACAATAAAACCATTTTCGACAAAAAACAACTGTGTTATATATGTTTTTAAAAAAAATTATGGAGCAACCCTCGTAAGCTATATACCGTTGGAAAGAGGGCTTCAAGAGCTATCATCTGGCAAAGTTTCATCAAAATCATAGAACTAGGTTGCTTGCAATAAGATTCGGAAGCCGATTTTTCTCACAATTTTTCATATTTCGGCCAAACGGCCAGCGTAAAACGCCATCAAACCTGCCGGAAACTCCATAATTTATATACCATTTGAAAGGTAATTTTATAAGGAATCTAAAACAATTTGGTACCGCGGGTGTCTCCAACTTTTTTTCAACAAGTTTCATCTAGATCCAAAGTAATCAAATTAACACTGAAGTAAAACTCATTTATTCCATCGTTTATCCACCCAATAAAGTTGCGGAGTAACGTAATTCCGCCCGAATCCATTCGTTATCCACTCAATAAATGGTGAGTGGAATCGAAATATTTTTCAAAGTGGAATCCAAAAAAGAGGGTCCATGAATGAAAAAATTAAATGGGGAGCACTTATGGGGAAAATAAAAAATTCGTCTGGGGGGTTTTTCATGCCCTATCGAATGCCGAAAACCCGAACTCTCTATCTTTTCTGGTTTTCTCCAAAATCACTGAACAAACATATATATATATATATATATCTTACTATTCCATAGCTTAATGTATAAAACTACGTTTCACATTAAGCAATAAATCAAAATGTGAACAGAAGTCAATCGAAATTAAGCGTTTACGG
>NW_022203190.1:0-1023 GCF_009176525.2 Contarinia nasturtii | reverse complement strand
TGTCATACGCGCGCTATTTGTATTATTTACAGTGACATCTAAATTGCGTCTCAACAAAAAAATGAATTTTACTCGTGAAAATTTTCGTGCGATAATTTACTACGACTTTGGATTGGGTGTATCTCAACAACAGTGTTTTGATCAACTTCATTTGGTCTTTGGCGATGAAGCTCCATGCAAGGCCACTGTATATCACTGGTTTACTGAATTCAATCGTGGTCGTCATTCGCTCATCGACGAATTCCGTGAAGGTCGTCCAAAATCGGTTGTTGTTCCAGTAACTATCGATGCTGTCAGAAACATGATAAAGCAAGATCGTCATGTCACATACCGTGAGATTGAGGCATCCTTGGGCATTAGTATGAGAAGCATACACACGATTTTGCATGAACATTTGGCCGTAAAAAAGATTTGCTCTCGTTGGATTCCACATAAATTGACCGATGACCAAAAATTAGCTCGTGTGAATTGGTGCAAAGAAATGCTCACCAAATATAACCGCGGTGCATCATATTCCGTCCATAACATCGTTACAGGCGACGAATCGTGGATATATGCGTATGAGCCCGAAAGTAACAGCAGTCGACAGTATGGGTCTTCCAAAGTTAAGATAATCCAACGAAAGTTGTTCGCGCTCGAAGTGTTGCGAAGCAAATGGTCGCCTGTTTTTTCGCAATTAGTAGACATGTGGCAACAGTTCCACTAGAGGATCGTAAGACCGTCAATTCTGATTGGTACACCACCATTTGTTTGCCCGAAGTGTTTGGTGAAATAAGAAAAAACGACCGTCGTCGCAAAATAATTCTTCATCATGACAATGCGAGCTCTCACACATCTCATCAAACCACTCAATATTTGACCACTCAGAACATCAAATTAATGGGTCATCCACCGTACAGTCCTGATTTAGAACCCAACGATTTCTTTTTGTTCTCGGGCGTAAAGAAAAAACTGCGTGGTCAACGATTTTCGACGCCAGAAGAAGCAGTTGATGCGTTCAAAAACCACGTTTTGAAGGTGTCT
>NW_022203189.1:0-1324 GCF_009176525.2 Contarinia nasturtii | reverse complement strand
TACAAAGAGTTGCATTGTTCACATTGGAGTTCGCAAAAATTGTTGTGTTCACACAATCGAAATGTGTACAAATAGTAACTATTTATAGGCACTGTTAATATAGTATTACTATAGCGGCAGCGTTTTCTACTCTCTGAAATAGATCGTACATAAATAAATAAATAAGCAGGAAGTTTTAAGGAAAAAAAAGACAATATTTGATGTATTTTATTTTGGTTCATTTCCAACGAAAATTGTTATATAAAATAACACAGTTGTGACATTCATTGTGTCCCTATGTGTGGGTCTTTTGACAATTATTCATAACAAAGTTCAGGTACAAGCCAACATTCAGAATCACTTCCAATCAACATCATTTGGTTTGTATCTTTGATGTCAATGTTGTATTTTTCCTATGGAATGAAAAATAGGATTAACCAATTGTTAAATGCAATTTTAAAAAAAACCCACCTTATAATATTCGACGAACGAAATGTTCTTTCCGCAATACTTGATTTTATCTTTTGGAGTGAAATATCGAAAGTAATTCCATGGTTTTTTTGGGCTTACACTCTCCAGCAAGTCACTTTTGAGTATCTTATTGAAACCTATACCATTTTTTGTGCATAATTTGTGCGAATTTGTGCATGCATTTTTAGAATTTGTGCATAAATGGCTGATGAGTTATTCAGCTTTATATTTTGTGGTGAATTTCGGTTTTGGATGCAATTCAACATTTTTCTATGGCCAAAAAATCGGAAAAGTTTTTGTGCCATTTTTTTGTGCATAATTTGTGCATGCCAAATATGCCTTCGGATCGGTCGTACACTGCAAAAAATGCATCAAAATCGATTTGACGTCAATTTTCCCACACAAATTCACCACTTTTTTTAAATAATTGGAAAAATAAAAAAATTTCTTTACCATTTTTTTGTGCACCGAATTTGTGCATGCAGGGGTAGTTCAGTAGCAGTGATTCGTTAATTGCTATTGCCACTAAGACTTACTTAGAGTAATGTGCTAGCCAGCATTTGCTGTGGAGCTGTTGGCAAATGGTCTTGTGAAACTTGAACGTCTTCACATTAAAAATTTCATTAGAAATTTTAAAAGCGTCGATTTTATTCTGTCATTCATTGAATCTGAAGAAAATTAAAGTGAATTCAACTTCAAATTACAATCGGCCTATAAATTTGAAATTTTTGAATAATGAACGCACCAAATTGGCCGGAGCACAAAAAATACTGATTACCAGAGGTGCGCACGCATTTTTTTTTTTGGGGGGGATAGCTGTCAAATTTCGGATTTTCGGAAGGGAGGGGGTCAAGAAAATAAACAATTCTTGGGG
>NW_022203188.1:0-3993 GCF_009176525.2 Contarinia nasturtii | reverse complement strand
TTCTTTATTCCTTTGGTAACGAAATATTGTCTCGCTTTGATATGCAACCGTTTTGAGTCGCGTTTCGATATGCGAGTAAACAATAAGTTGTTTTTATTCTAGAGCGTTCAATTTTCGAAAAAATGGTCAAAAATCGAAAAAATTGCATTTTCCCATTCAATATTATTTGTAAACTTTTATTTAAATACCCGGACATATGTATATCGTTGGAAAGGTAATCGATAGGGCTATCCGATGGTGCCCCCCTTTGGTACCCCCCACCCCCCTGTAGTGGTAAAAAATCGGTTTGAAATATTAAAAGTGAAAAATCGGCTTTATGCGTGGGTTTTTTTTTCTCGATTTTTTTCGCTCATTTTATTGGTCATTGGCCCCTCTATCCATAACCGATGTGAAATCACTTGTCCTCTCTGGAAGAAATTCTCAAAAAATTGGTCAAAACCCCTCCCCCCATAGCAATTTTTACTTGACCCGATTTTTTTACCCAATCGGGGGGCAGGGGGACCTACAGGGGGCACTCTCGGATAGCCCCTTCAATTACCTTTCCAACGATATACATATGTCCAGGTGTTTGAATTAAAGTTTAAAAAATCTGCCGACTGCCAAAAAGTGATTTTTTTGTTTTTTCCGTTTTCTTATATCGAAATAAATTCAACTTTTTATTTCTGTGACGCACATCTGGAATCTAAAAATGATCTGATATAAATTAATAAAAAAATACAAAAAAGTTAATTTTGCGTCGATTCTTGAGCATTCTCGCCATGAAATTTTATTTTTTCAAAAATGAGAGTGGTGATGCCAATTTAAAATATTTTTTGAGCTACTTGTCCGACTATTGGACAGAATACTTTATTGAAGAGTAAATAATATTTTATACTTGAAAATAACTTAATATCTAAACTAACCTTGATGTATGACCTCGAAAATTATACAAAGCCCGAACATAATTCTGGGATGTGGATGCGTTATCATAAGTTGGGTCGAAATCATCATATCGATTCAGTGAAATTGGTGACTTATGTGATGGTATGAAGTTATCGGTGTGTCGACGGTTATTTAAATTTCGTAACTCTTGCAAATATTTGAGTCGTCGCTCTTCTTGGTATACCCTTCTCGAAAGTTCTTGTTGATGATTATTTTCCGCATCAGAAATTGGATTTTTGATCTCATATCGAATGGGTGCTTTGTAGTGGATATTCACATCACCTTCAATATATCGCCGTTTCGTATCTGCGAAATTATTTATAATTTTCATTTACTTCTAGAATCATTATGTAACTTCTGTACTAGACAATGTGACTCCAGTACGTAGGTAGCTCCTTAATTATTGAGAATTGGCAACATTTGGTGTTGCCGGATCCAAACCATTGTCATACTCGTATATTTTGACATTTTTTAGCATGAACGTCCTCAGATGGTTTTGTCATACAATCGCTATTTGTATACAGTGAAATTAAATTGCGTCTCAGCCAAAAAATGAAATTAACAAAAAAAATTATCACAACTTTCGACGAGGATTATCTAAACAACAGTGTGTCAATGAACTTAAATTTTTATATGGCGATGAAGCAACTGCATATCGCTGGTTTATAGAATTCAATCATGGTCGTCGTTCGCTCAAAGACGAACCCATGAAGGTCGTCCAAAATCGGTTCTTGTGCCAGAAACTATCGATGCAGTGCGTGAACTAAAAATGGAAGATTGTCATGTGACATACCGTGAGATTGAGGCATCCATAGTCATTTCAACCCACAGCATACATACAATTTTACATCAACATTTAGCCGTGAAAAAGACATTTATAGGATCGTCAAATGTGTCGAATCATGGATCTATGGATATGAGCCCGAAAGTAAACAACAGTCAACTGTATGGGTCTTCCAAAGTGAAGATAACCCAACAAAAGTTGTTTGAGCAAGAAGCACTTCGAAGCAAATGGTCGCCTGTTTTTTCGGGGGAAATGGTCATGTGGCAACAGTTCCACTAGAAGATCGTAAGACCGTCAATTCTGATTTGTATACCACCATTTGTTTGCCCGAAGTGTTTGGTGAAATAAGAAAAAACAACCGCCGTCGCAGAATAATTCTTCATCACGATAATGCGAGCTCTCACAAATCTCATCAAACAACTGAATATTTGACCACTCAAAACATCGAATTGATGGGTCATCCGCCGTACAGTCCTGACTTGGCACCCAAAGATTTCTTTTTGTTCCCGAGCGTGAAGAATAAACTACTTGGTGAACGATTTTCAACACCACAAGAAGCAGTTAATGCGTTCAAAACGCACGTTTTGGAGATATCTCTTTCGGAGTGGTATAAGTGCTACGACAAATTTCAAGGTTTCATCGAATGGAAAGTGTATAGATCATCATGGCGAATATTTTGAAAAGCAATAAAGCCATTTTCAAAAATTGATCAATAAATTTTCATAATTTTTCTCAATGATTAAGGAGCTACCCTCGTATGCGAGGTTGAAGTAAAGTGACACTGTGTGTAAAACAACGATGGTCAAATATTCGATGTCATCGACATCAGAAATGCCAAAGTGTTTGTATATTTATTCCCCAAACTCACAAATGCTAATATGGCCATCATTTTATTGGATGATCAGATAGCAATTGAATGGCCACGCCAACAATGTACGGAATTTCTTGTAAAGAATCATTGGTTTGGATTGTTGTGGTTGTTCGGACAAACGCAACGTAAAATAGTTTATCACAGTGACGCCGCATAATGGAATACCATTAATATATATAGGGTTGCACGGTACAGTACCGAGACAGTACTGGAAGCGAGCAAGTTTTCAAGCATGCTTTAGGGTTAAATACAAACTGGGTAGTAAATTTAACAAAATGATCATCAATGATCACAGAAATCATTTTCATCATTTAGTGAGCTTAAAACTGAAAAACATGATTTTGAATTTTGAAGGATATAATGATGTTTTCCGAACATGCGATTCCACTGTGAAACTCTGCAGAAAAAAAAGACAAAGAGGCGAAAAAATCTAGGGGGTAGACACGTGGAATAGGATTAGACTTTTTAGTGTAAAAATTCGAGAAATTAAAGTGGAATAGAGAATTCAGTAGCTGGATTCACATGGATTCACTAATCCCGTGTATGGAATAGCGAAAATGGGTCAATTCAAAGTTTTTGTAATCGATAGTACAGAATTTGATAAAAGCGTTGTTTTGAGATAGTAATTTGTTCTTTTTTGAAATATATTTTTTAGTTCAAAAGTCGATTACAAATTTACAAAACAATAAATACACTTTCTCAAAATTTTATTGATGAAATAAATAATTTTAATTATCAATAACAAAATGTCATACTCCAGTATCGATAAATAAGTTTTCAACAAAGTGAATAGCGGCGAAATGTGACATCACATTTGACAATGAAATGACGGATTGGTGGAATAGTAGGATTAGTGTTTTTATATTGGAATCATGGTTTAATCGTTTGTGTCTCCCCCCTAGGAAAAAATTGGATGGATCTGAAGTCATACCCATTCTGTCCACCACGTAATTTAACGTTGTAATGTACCTTGAGTATCGTATACAAATGCTACGAAACGAAATGGCAGATTAATGGATCATAACAAATGATAACATCGCCGTGACATTGACAGCTAGTTATTGAGTTGAGAAGAAGTGTCTCAAATGGTTTTGGCAAGCTAAGCTCAAAATAAATTCTGCATGTGTCTAAAGATGAACCAATCTGTCTTTGAACCATGTATCGTGTTTCATGGACTTAATATGAAGACAAAGATTCTAGAAAAAGCATAAAGTTCGGTCGTAGTTATTCCCAAATTAAATGATCAAACCACCCGTATGAAACGATAACAACAATAACACGTATTTTCAATGTCAAAATTTTCGTCTCAGAGTGAGTCGACATTGGTGACAGTATTTTGAAACATATTTTGTGATCCATATTCATCGTACATGTTCCTATGTGTAGTTCTATATTTGATCTAGTTCACATTGACGGT
>NW_022203187.1:0-2178 GCF_009176525.2 Contarinia nasturtii | reverse complement strand
GAAATAGGGCAACGACTTTCATTAAGACAATGCAATTCAATTTCACACTCAACAAATCATTAAATGTCACCCAAATCCGTCTGTGCAGTTAAACACATTTTTAGTTTCTTTTTGATTAATTTGGCCACATTCATCTGGATTACAATGTTATTATTGAGCATTCTTTTGACACGAATTCATTTTGATCGTGAAGGAAAGCAAGGCACCCGCTTGAATGTCTGTGTGTATGTTTTGGTGGGCGCGTATAAAAACACCAATTATTTGTTACCAATGGTCAGTTTTGAAATTGATGTGCATTAACCAAGTTAATTGAAGTGTATAGTTCTGTATTCTTTTGTGGATAATGTGAAGCAATTAGCCATTTAGAGTTTGACCAAAAAGTATAGGTGTCTTTTTGAAAAGTATGTTTTCTACAAATCTTTTTATTGCTACGGTGATTTTTTGTGGTCGCATTAGAGCCGATGTGTCACATCTTAAATCATTGGCCGGCTCAATAAGTAACAATCATTTTCGAGGATTTAATGGATATAATTATAATCCGCCATCGCATCAATTACCCAGTCCAGCACCAAATCCACCGACTTCAACATTTCGGCCAGAAATTATCGTTAACAAAGGTATTAAATGGAACACATTTTTTTCTAGTCACGATTCGAACAATGGCATCAATACACAATAAAATTTGCAAAATAGGAAATTCATTTTTCAAGTCAAAACTGACGAATTCAATAGAATTGAACGAAAGAAGATGATGTAGATTTTAATGTTTCCGAAATTTTCTGACATTTTAATTTATCCGTATCCGGGTGATTTTTCAAAAAAAATAAGCTAATAAAGAGCACAATTTGGTTCATTTTTAAACGTCCGAAAAAAATTAATTAGAAAAATCATTGAATCTCGTGATCCAATAAAAAATATTTTAGCAGAGCCATCAAATACATATTTGCCACCATCGACTGAAAGTCCGATAGTGATTCATCCACCAGATGACTTTGTTACAGACGGTTATTTACCGCCATTTCTCGAAGAATTTCCACCTCTGCAAACTGAACCACCGCCCAATTATTTACCACCCGAAACTGTAAGCAACACTTCAAGTTCAATTATGTTGCCATGAAATGGTTGTACAATCAAGCCATCTAATCAAAAACGTAATTTTTAATTCATTTCAGGTACCAGACAATCAATACTTGCCGCCGTCCGATGAAACAAATGAAGGCTATCAATACTCAAAGCCAAAACAATCAAAACATCTACGAAATTCAAATTTATATCTGAATACGCGGTCGAGCCCTTTGCACATATCGGTGAATAATTTGCAGTGTTTGGAAGGGAATGGTGGTTATTTTCAGGCGAACATTGGTGTACAGAGTTTCATTGAAAATTTACCGATAATCGATTTGGACACAATCGATCCACGCTGTCAATTACATTTGGTTGGTGTTCGATTGGTTTTGAGCATAGCAAATACCGATTTTCAACGTTGCGGAATTATTGCATGCGGTGCCAAAGAGCTTTGCGTCAATTTAAGATTTCCACAAATTTTCGGTATGAAATCACTTGATGACAGTTTGCTAACATTGAAGTGTAAGATACAAGAGAGAGTGGTTAGCCGAACTCATGCGTTTAGATTTGGTGTATCGCGAACGGGGTAATTATTTTTTGTTTTACTTTGGAGTTTCAAATAAAATGATTTCGATTTTTTTTCTATGTCAGCCAAGCAAGAAATGCAGCTGTATTTGCCCATGGCGGAACGAAACAACATCTTCGTACCCAGCTTGGATTGTATCGTCAATCGGGTAGTGGATTTACGAAAAGTTTAGATGCCGGTGGCTTTGTTCAATTGGGCGAAGAATTAATGCTTCGAGCTCAAGTAAAAGCTGGCGATGGTAAAAAATTTTTCTTTCGATTTCCAAAAACCGTGTTATTTTAATTAAAAATGTTGCTCTTTGGCTCTATAGGATGGAATGGTAGTAGAGTTGCAGACGTTTCGTTGCAACGACGTGGTTCAAGTGGTGAGATTCTAAATTCGGTGGCATTAATAAAATCAAATGGATGCATAAATCCACAGATGCAATCGGTGTGCTCGGTACCGCCAGTATTCGAACCACCGTTAGGCTATCGTTTTGGTTTTCGTGCGGTCATGTTTCAAGGTATGAAAAGTGGCGATGAAATGAT
>NW_022203186.1:0-4468 GCF_009176525.2 Contarinia nasturtii | reverse complement strand
TACCCAGCAAACAAAAATGTAACGTTTTTTATCTATTTTAACGTTGAAAAATGTAACGTTTTCACCCATTTCGGTGGTAATTTTCGTGTCAATGGAAAGTTGATTATATGCATAGTTTCCAATAAAATTGTTCATTTATTACGTTAACATTTTACAATTTATTTCTCCTATTGGTCTTTCAGTCTCATTCAAACTCACTCAAATGTGTTGCCGTTTTTGTTTGAATCTCAAAGCATACAACGGTATTGATACAATGCGCGTTTTGCTGACTCTTACTCGTTTAAAGAATGAAAGTATGTGTAACATGAGATTCAAATGTTCGATTTTGTTTACATAAAATTTATATCAACAATTCTATCGACTGTTTTCGCTGTTTGATTGCATTTTGTATCACTTATATTCATACATATGTCCAGCATCATTAAGAAGGCAAGGATCAGTTGAATATTGAACATCACACATCGACAAAATTACAGTGTGTTGACAAAAATGTTTCAATATACAAAATCACAACGAAATATAATGAGTTGCCATTCAGATTTGTTTTCTTTTCAACTGGAGTACACACAAAGTTTGTATTCACATTTTTTAGTTTTCAACAGAATTAATGTAGCAAAGGAATTTTTTGTGCTTCGATTTAACATGTATCACAAACAAACAAATCACTCTATTCAATATTTAACGGGATTGATTTTTTTATTGCGGCCAAAACTATACTGAGAAGTGCCGCCAGTTTAGAAAGAGATGATTTTTGGTATACAACAACAACAATCTCATACGATTGCATTCTCCGTCGCCTAAAATTCAGTTGGACAAATTCAAAAAGTCAAATATCGCTACGAATACAGAGTTTGTGTGTGTGTGAGGGAAAGTGATATAAACAAATTCATTCGGTGTTTCGGTTTGAAACATGCAATATTGAACCGGTCGCGCATATAAACAATTGAAAGTTTGTACACACACAAATGCACAACAGAGAGAGTCACACATTCACAAGGATAATTATGTGGCCATTTTAGTGTCAAACGGAATGTAGAGTATATCCATGATTTCCAATCGAATTTTCATACGCACGAGCTTCTTTGTTCTTATTAGCGGTCAGAAAATGTGCGTTGTTGTTGTTTTTTTCAAACAAATTAAATTCAAAATGACAACCGATTTCAGTTTTCAACTTTTTATTTTATCATATAAGACAAATGGATTTTAGTGCTAATATTGTATCAGTGGCTTTTTTATGTCACAGCACAAAGAAACGAAACATGTGAGAGAGACAATATAATATGTGTTTGTGTTTTTGTTCTTCTGTAAACGAAATACTAGTGCGAATGCAACAAACTGTAGAATTTTGACCGTACAACAGTATTCCCGATCACCGCTTGTTTTTGTGATGTGCTTCGTCAGTGTTTTGATACAACGATATCGTGTGTTCACGAAATGTGAATTTGCGGAAATATTTTGTGTCTGTTTCTGTTTTCAATTCAAACGACAGAACATTTATAAAGTATTACTGTTAATATTCCAAATCATCGAAACACATTTGAAAAAAAAACCATTTCGACAATTCTTTCGTTTGTGATTTGTTATGTTCCTGTTTAAAAATGCATTTTCGGCAGAGTTTTGTGGCAAATCAAAGTGGAGTGATTGAGTTGTTGAATGAAAATATTGTAAATTTTTTGCATATATTGATGTATCAATAGAATCGTTTAATTCCAGTCATTTTAGTTTTCGAGGCTTGACTTTTTGCAATACAGCAATAATTTGCTATAAATAGCGGTGCATTTCTGCATTCATTTTAGTTCAAAGTTACCGTTCGCGCTGTGAAGCTATTTGAAATACCAATAAATCTCATCATCAAGTCAGAAAAATAACTTTAAATTGATAATAATAATTGAATTTCGTCAGGTAGTTTACAAGCAGAACCAACAAAAACACATTAAAAATTACAATTTGAATTGTGAAATTGATGCGAATTGATTGCAACCGAAAATAGTGATAACTATCCCATAGTATTTGGAAAAGCACCAGAAATTGTGATTGATTGATTAAACCATGAGTAGAACAAGATCAAGAGAGGATCAATTTAATATGTAAGCATTGTTTTTCTTAATATTTATTCTGTGTTTTTTTTTCATTGGATTTTCGATGCAATTTCGCAATATTGTTTTGTGACCAGTTTTTTTTAAATAAGTGTGTATGTTTTTCTTTGTTTTCGTTTCATTTATACAGTCCACCCGAAAGGAAAGACGACATTAAGAACCTTGTAGTCATAAAACAAGGCGTCAAGTCAATCATACGGGAAGAATATCGCGACAGAGTGATTCAGTTTTTGGATCATCGAAGCTACAAAATGACACTGATTTCGTCACTGGCATCATTGTTGGCGTTGTACAAAATTCAAGAAGCCATCGATGATGGGAACCAACAATTTTTTGTACAAAACGGTAAAACATTTTTCATTGAGTGCTTTAACGGTGTTTTAGCCGATAAAGTCGACAGAGAGGAACTAATGCCGCCAGCTTTTCGTAACATTGTCGAGGCACACTTCGGTGTAGAGAATTTTGAATGGCCCGATAAAGAATGCCTGGGAAATGGTTTTAATTATTTCTACCAAGATCACATTCGAAATAATCAGACCAATCTCAACACTCATTGTTCAGAACATGTTGAATCGTTTTTTCAAATGAAACGCTGGTATTATAACATGAATATCAATGGCCATCAATACAATGGATCAAAATTTGACGGCATCGATATACGAAACGCAAAAGTTTACGCCACTAGTAACAAAGATCTGACACATGGTGATGTAGAGAGAACAAATAAGATGAACATTTTATTGTATGAACTGGAAAGAATCGGTTGGCAGTGTCAAAAAGTTCATAATGAACAATTGGTTCCGGTCACTGTCAATGAGTTCGTTAAGGACAATTGGTTCCAATCACTGTGGATGTTCGGTCAAATGCAACGCCAAATCGAAGTGTTTCATCAATATTCACAACAATGGCATGCATTCCGTCGCGATGGATTGATAACGAACAATCGACCGCCAAAAGTGAACAATTTCGCACTTGTCCCGTTATGCCGATTCCAACTGAAAAACGTTCGATTGGATATGAAAGATATGTATTATTTGGCGAACACTGTACTAGGAGTGGTGCCCAGTTCTCGCAATCCGCTGACCAATCGAATGAACAAATACACACTGGACTATTACATGAACGGCCATAGAGATGAATTGTGGAATTTGGTTTTCGACATGGATAAAATCAAACAAATCGGCAAGCAGAAGCGGTTTCACTCGCAAATCATCACCAATAGTGTTTGCGTGTCAATATTGTACGAGAAGCCAGCGAAGGCTTGGGTGGAAAATTCGGAGCAGGCCACATTTAACAACATGACATATGCTAGTGCCATCGATCCTAATGAGAAAACGTGGGTGGCCGTTGTGCGCCGCCATATCAATTCAAACATTGAGGTAAATTAAGTTTGTTATTACATTTTTTTTTTCGGAACGTGATTGAAATTTGACGTAATTATTTAACAGGAAAACATTAAAATATCCAATCCACGATTTCATTGGCAAACCGAGCAGAAGAAGAGAGATCGAAAGGCAGATCGATTGACCTGGTGGTTTGTTGAAGAAGAACAAATGGATTTCAAGTCGTACCCAGTGATACCATCGCCGCGTGGATCCACATGGAAAGCGTACATTCTGCATCGCATCAAAATGCTACGAATGGGAATGCAAGCATATGCGACTCGAAAATATGCACGATTGGATCTCGATCACCACATCAAGGCTACCAAAACAAGTGATAAAGTTGCCATGCGGGTAACGAACAACAAACCGTCTTGGATTTGGATTGGTGCTGGAGAAATGGCACCAAATCGGCCATGGGGCATAAAGAAGCGGAAAAGATGCCCAGGAACGCGTAAATTGGCGACTAGCTTCAAGAAACAAGAGCACACAAAGGTCAGTTTTCAAGATGAATGGGGTACATCAATAACGTGTGCCAATTGTCACGAGCGATTTCCAAGAGAAACCAAAAATCATCGATTCAAAATTTGTCGAAATTGCATACCAAAACCGATTGTTGGACTACCACCGATAATTGTGACGAATTTGAGCAGACAAGAGCTTAAGAAAGAGCGAATTGTGGAGAGAGCAATCAATCCAGATCGTGAGAACATCGAGCGTTTAGTGCCAAAGATAAAAGTTATCTTCAAAACTTGGTCATTAACTCGAGAATACCATGAATTGGGTGATGCTGAACCAGAAGACATGATTGAGCACGTAGTCATTTGGCACCGTGACATTGTTGCCGCAAAGAATATTTTATTCAAAGGTATGTGCATAATTGTATATTGTATAAGTAAAAAACACTTCTTTGGAAGTTCTCACTGTGACGCAATACTGCACATTAAATCTGAAAATGATCTGATATAAATTTTCAGTGACGCTTGCAAT
>NW_022203185.1:0-2069 GCF_009176525.2 Contarinia nasturtii | reverse complement strand
TAAAATATTTTATTTTATGTAATTTTTTGAATGTATGATTAATTGATTATGTTTGTTAGTTGACATTGTTGTTTTAGTCCGGCGGTCTTAACAATGAAACTGGCAATGGTACATCAAAGATCCGGCAAAGTCCTATGTAATTTAAAGCAAATACATTAAATAATGAATATTCTGTTTCCAATTGATTCATACCTTTGAGCATAATGCATTTTGCTGCAACAATATCTCGGTGCCAAGTAACTGTTTGTGGAACAACATCATCATCATCAACATTTAATGGCCAATTTTTGTAGGTAACTTTAACCTTTGACATTAAACGCCCAGTCCGAAGTTTTTCGTTCACAGCCTCACGATTGCCATCGATAATTTGTCGCTTAATAATTGCACGTTTTCTTCTCAAAACACGTCTGTTGACCGTTGACACAATGATATCTGGCAGTCCAGCGACTGAATCTGGCAGGCCATCAATCTTTTTCGCTCTACAATCGTAGCACACTTTAAATCGATCATCTTTTGTGTGCTTTGGAAAACGTTCCTGACAATTCGCGCATGTTTGTGATGTTCCCCATTCATCTTGCATTTCAACTTCTGAATGTCCAAGTTTCTTAATGCTCACACGACACTTACGCGATCCCGGACATCTTTTACGCTTTTTTATTCCAAACGGTCGATCGGGTTTCATCGCCCAAGCACCAAATTGAACCAACGACGGTTTGTTGTTTGTCACACGCACGGCGATTTGATCATTTACTCTGGTCGAGCGAATGTGATGGTCTAAATTCAGTCGTGCATATTCACGCGTCGCATAAGCTGCCATTCCTTTTCGTAACATTTTAATGCGATATTCAATGTATGATTTCCATGTTGAATTACGTGGTGATGGTGGACGATATGGGTATGTTTTGAGATGTTCCTTCTCTTCGATATCAAACCATCCAGCCAACTTTTTCGCTTCTTTGTCTCGTTTTTTCTGCTGAGTTTCCCAATGAAAACGCTGGTTTGGTATTATAATGTTTTCCTTCAAAATGCAAAATGATACAAAAAACTATGAGTTTCTATTCAAAACCATTTCAAATTACATTTCAAAATATCTTACCTTAACAGCCGGCTCATCAGGTGTTTTTTGAATGTTGCGACGCACTACAGTTAACCACGATTTTTCATTCGGATCGATTCCAATGATGTATTTCTTGCCAATGAGTTTTTCCGGCCCCCGATTCGCTTGGGTTGTTTGCTGTGGTCGTTGTTGTCGCTGTGGTTTCTTGTACATTATGGATATTGAAACACTATCGGTCAAAATCTGATGATGGCATGGTTTCGATTTGCCCAATTTATTTATTTTACCGACATCGAACAACATATTCCATAGACCTGATCGATCAGTTTGGGTGTAGTACTCTACTTTTCTCTTATTCATCCGGTTGGTCCGCGTATTGAGAAAAGAAGGCACCAAATCAAGCTTGTTTACAATTTTATTATACAAGTCCGTAATGTCCAATCGCACGTTTTTCAAATGGTAGTCGCATAATGGTATAAGAGCAAAACTGCTTATTTTTGGTGGTCGATTGATTGTTGGCTCTTGAAAGTTCGGATTGTTACGAAACATTTCATGAATGGTATTCCATTGTTCGGCATGACTGTGATACACTTCTATTTGCCGTTGCATTTGACCGAACAACCACAGTGATTCAAACCAACGATATTTTGCGAAAAATTTCATACTCACTGTTCCCGACCATCCAATTTCAGTCAAATCTCTCATTAAAATATTGAATTTTTCAACGCGTTGTGGATCCACATTATTACCATTTGTTAAATTCTTAAATCGATATGAAAACTCTTTGGCATTTCTGATGTCGATGCTATCAAATCTTGAGCCATTGTTGAATCGATTGCGATACCAACAACGCATTCGAAAAAAATTCTCAAGTCGTTTTTCACACCATGTGTTGGTATTGGTTTGAATGTTTGTGATATATTGTTTATAAAAATATCTCAAACCATTTCCCAACTTTTCATCACCTGGCCATCGGAACTGTTCTTCACTGTTTCTTTCTACCATGAAACGA
>NW_022203184.1:0-1626 GCF_009176525.2 Contarinia nasturtii | reverse complement strand
TCTACTGTCAAACGTCAATATATTATCGAACCCTTCTATGAAATGTATAGTGGCGCCACTTTTTGGTACTAAGTAATTCCATTGAAGGGTTCGATAAAATATTGACATTTGACAGCAGACTCACTTTTTCATGAACTTTTTTCTGAAATTTTACAGACGATCGGATAAAAAATTAGTATAGCTCTAAATAGTGTCGATACCTATACTATATCGACTATATAAGGAAGATATTTCCGCAACACTCCGTAACTCACAATCGAAGTGAGTGCGGATGGCAAAAATGTTGACGCATACACACAGTATAGATATCGACACTATTTAGTGCTATTTCTATATATTATGGACATACTGTACAAAAGTTTCAATAATAGGATAAAAAATTAAGTATTGGAATCGGTCGAAAAATTAAAACCCCCAAAAAACATGTTTTCTGGGTGTTTTAGGAGCCAGGGAACACAAATCAGTCGTTTTTTCGATGTCCGAATGTATGTGCGTACCCTGTGCGCTGTACCCTGTACGCAAAAATTTGTTAACACGATAACTTTCAACCAAGAGAAGTAATTCAAAATCTGACTTCACAGGATGATTGGGGGTCCCGGGGAATAAAAACCATTTATATTTGTATGAAAAGTGTGTCGAAATTTATTTTTATCGCAAAGCCAATATCATATTCGGTTTTCTCGTGCCAAAAAACCCCCAATACATATTTTTGAGTGTTTAAGAATATGTACATTAAATATCACTTTTGGAAGAAAAATTGAATTTTTCCCATGGATGGTCATGGCCCATGGGCATCACACCAGACATGACACGTCACTCTACCACCCTCAATCATCCTGTAAAGTCAGATTTTGAATTACTTTTCTTGGTTGAAAGTTATCGTGTTAACAAATTTTTGCGTACATGGTACAGGGTACACACTAGGGTGTAGCAGAAATATGAAAAAATTGAAAAACAAATACGGCGAGGGTAATAACCTTGGCTATGGGATCCCCTGATCACAAATCAGGCATTTTTTTGCAAAAAAAATATAAACTGAGATGTCACGGCTCAACGGCGAAATATCAAAAATGGGAAAAATTTGTATTTTTTTGAATTTTTTTGTAAGGCATAAAAATACACTATACTTTCAGCATTGTTTATTTTTATGCTTAAATCATCAGAACAGAACCCAAATAACACATTCTAGTAGAAAAATTTATTCATAGTGTAATGTTATTGAAGTATGCGTGAGTATGTATGAGTGTGTGCATGGGAACTGTGTATGTATGAGTGTGAGCATGAAATGGAATTGTCAAATGTTGCCCGATGCATGAATGTGGCTAAATGGTGAATGTAGCTCAGTGACACTTGTGGCTCAGCTGTCATATTGGAACATATGTCTCTTCATATTCTGTTGTGAACACTCGAGCCGAACACATCGTTGTAAGAGTAAAATTAAATTGGAATAAAATTAATTCAAAATCATCCGTGTCAGTTTATAACTTATTTCAATAGAAAAATTCATTCAAAAATAGTAGAAAAATTCATTCAGAGCTATACTAATTTTTTATCCGATCGTCTGTAAAGTTTCAGAAAGAAGTTCATGAAAAAGTGAGTCTGCTGTCAAATGTCAATATTTTATCG
>NW_022203183.1:0-5466 GCF_009176525.2 Contarinia nasturtii | reverse complement strand
CCAACAAGCTCCTCAGTTATTTCAATCGGTGATATTTCAGCACAAATATCGCGAATATTTTCAATCTCCGAGTTGTCATATCGTGGATCTCCCTTAAAAGAGCTGTAGGCTGATGCAAAGTGCTTTGCAAAGAAACCAGCGATTGTAGACTGGTCATCTGCCCTCATATCCATATATGACATCTCATGCGGTAGATCATCACTTTTCCCTTTTATGTTATTCACATGTCTGAAAAACTTCTTTGGATCATCGTCTATCAGATTCTCCATCTCAATTCTGTAATCCTTGAGTGCTGACCGTGCACTGCGTTTATATTCTCTTCTTAATTGTTTAAAATTTTCTACTGAATCAATTGTGTTGACCTTTTTTTTAATCTGATGAGCTTTGCTGACTTTGTTTTTCAACTCGATTAGTGGCTTGTTAAACCATATCGGTTGCTTCCTGATGACTTTTGTTTTTAACTGTACATGAGTTTCGATTGTTGACTTTACAATTGTATAGAAATTGTTTAGTCTTAATTCTAATGAATTTACATCGAATTCCTTATCCCAGTCAACATCAAGGAGTGACCTATTTATTAGTCTATAGTCAGCATTTATGTAATCTCTATATGTTTGCTTTGTTACAACAGTTTTGATGACAGGCTCATCATATCGAATATTGATTGCATTGTGGTGCTTCTCAAAATTTAACAAATGATATTCACTCATGTAACATTGAAACAGCTCAACATCATTTGTCCAGATTAAATCAAGCATATGACCATTTTGGTTGCAGCTCTTGTTAATCTGGTGAAGTCCCAGTTCATAGCAAGTATCCAGCACTATCTTCTCTTTTTCACTGGCTGCATTGATAGCTATTGCTATGTCAGGGTCCTCATCTTCGTCAACAAACCAAACCAAATTGGGCAGATTGAAGTCGCCGGAAACCACCAAAACATCACTTATACTCAACTTCGATGCGATTTCTCTCAAGGCATTCATATTGTTTTCGTATATCTTGAGTGTTGAGTTAGGTCGAATATATAATTCAACCAAATAGATGTTCCTTTTGTGGCCAACTACTTTCACCCAAATCTGTTCCGCCCCGAACTGGTCACCCGTCCCGATGCATATCGACTTCAGCTGGTTGTCAATAGCAATCAAGACACCTCCTCCATTCTCCTTTCGATGAACTTGGTCCTTCTCAGTGTTTGGCGACCGATCACAACGATATACTTCGTACGCCTGCGGAAACAAGTCATTTGAATTGATGGCGCCATTCAGATGAGTCTCACACAGCAAGTAAAGTTGTGAATGGTGTACAAGAACTTCCGCCACAAACTCCGGAATTTTTGATTTTAATCCATTAACATTTTGTGAATGGATAACCAGCTGTTTAGAATATTTTTCATCGTTAAAATTGTGTGTAGTACGAGTACTCATTTCTCCCTTTGGAGAACATATACAGTAATTTTTCAAATTACCTGAGTGACCACTCTCCATTTCCATCGATGAAAAATTAACAGCTGTGTTTGTCGTGTCATCTAATAGTGGTTTCTGTATTGCCAGCGCTGAGCTGGCGGCCGAAGACCCCTCCGAACACGTTGAAAATCCTTGAAACTCTTCTCAAATTCAATAAAACAAGAGCGGCAATCACAATCATCAAAATGCGGACTAGCTCTCGGCAAAACATCCTTAAAATGACGTTGGTTATTGAAACCATCATTCCAATGGCCTCGACGACGGTCAGTTACCCAATTCTTTCTTTGAAATGAACGGCTGAATGGATAACTGTGTGTGTGTGCATGATCATTTCTCGGTTCCTGTCGATTCGACTGCCGATTTCGTTGATTTTGTTGTTGTTGCTGTTTTCCTGTTTCTTGTTGTTGTTTTTGCTTGTTTTTCTGCTTTTGTTTTTGTTCTTGTTTATTATTTGATGCGTTTGGGTTTGATAGTGGCTGTTGTGATGATGTTGGGTCTGTATTTTCACCGGCTGAATCTTGTTCTTTGTTGGCTTCCTTCTTCTTCTTCTTATTGCGTCGTGTCCGTTTCCGTTTCTTCTTTTGTTTTTCAAGTTCATCGTTCGCTTTTGCCTTTACAGTTGACCCATTTTCATTCGTATTATTGAACGTTGTATTGATCGTGATGACATCGTTTGAATCCTTTACAAAAAGAGACATTTCTATCTCATTTCTGAATATATTGTTTATCGAGTCTATCACTTTATCACCAACTTTTTTGAGCACTCTCTCGACTTCGTTTTTATTAAACAAGTGCTCCGTTGCATCAACAAATTTACCTTCGTCAGTATTAGCATCATCATGAATTGTTTGGAATTTGTGCACGCATTTTGAGCAACTGACGGGCAACGGTGATAATCCAATGAAAATGTCATTAAACTCATCTTCTTTGTATTCATCGCTTATGTAAACGTAGTCGTTGCTATTTGGTATTAATGCGCGCTTCACCAATCCCATTCGCTGTAGCAATGTTTCCATTTGTTTGTTTGTTTTGTATAAACATTCTATGAAAATTTTGTTTCCACAGAAAATGCACTTAAAATGCAATGCATTATATTTTGCACCGGTACATTTATTTTCCGTGCAGCAATGAAATTTTTTTTCTTTTTGTTGTTGCTTTTCCATTGTGTTTGCTGTCACTGTGATTTACAATACAATGTTTCTTTCTTTAATTTTTCGTTCAAATCAATTTATTTTGGCTGAACTTCACTTTTCTGCTAAAAGAAATTTGTTAATTCAGCTATTGCACAATTTTTTTTAACTTTTTATATACAAAAACTATTTTTAAAATTGAAAATAGTGAAAATAAATGACGAGCGATAGAAAAAAACAATGCGATGTTGACAGCTGTCATCTCAACCTCCAAAATATGTATTGGGGGTTTTTTGGCACGAGAAAACCGAATATGATATTGGCTTTGCGATAAAAATAAATTTCGACACACTTTTCATAAAAAAATAATGGTTTTTATTCCCCGGGACCCCCAATCATCCTGTGAAGTCAGATTTTGAACTACTTCTCTTGGTTGAAAGCTATCGTGTTAACAAATTTTTGCGTACAGGGTACAGCGCACAGGGTACGCACATACATTCGGACATCGAAAAAACGACTGATTTGTGTTCCCTGGCTCCTAAAACACCCAGAAAACATGTTTTTTGGGGGTTTTAATTTTTCGACCGATTCCAATACTTAATTTTTTATCCTATTATTGGAACTTTTGTACAGTATGTCCATAATATATAGAAATAGCACTAAATAGTGTCGATATCTATACTGTGTGTATGCGTCAACATTTTTGCCATCCGCACTCACTTCGATTGTGAGTTACGGAGTGTTGCGGAAATATCTTCCTTATATAGTGGACCGATATAGTATAGGTATCGACACTATTTAGAGCTATACTAATTTTTTATCCGATCGTCTGTAAAATTTCAGAAAAAAGTTCATGAAAAAGTGAGTCTGCTGTCAAATGTCAATATTTTATCGAACCCTTCTATGGAATTACTTAGTACCAAAAAGTGGCGCCACTGTACATTTCATAGAAGGGTTCGATAATATATTGACGTTTGACAGTAGACTCACTTCATATGAAGGAAAATCACCAACTCCTTTATTTTTTACTAGAAAAAATACGGCATGCCAAATTTCAAGAAATTCCGACTGCAAACAAAAAATTTCATGTTTTCAAAATTTGGACCGTAGAATTAAATTTCAGTTAACTTTTCTTACAAAATTTTACCAACCATTTTAATAAAAAACGGCGGACTTTTTTTTACATATGAACTATCCTTTTAACGATATTCGACAAACCATTTAATAAAAAAACTAATACTATTTAAATTTATAACTAACTCTCTCCAAATTTATTACCATTTTGATGTGTATCTACAATTTTGTTATCGGTGACAAAAAGTTACGATAAATTATTTCGAACAAAAATCCAATCGAAAAAAATGTCACAAAATAGATAATTTGAATATTTCTATCTAACTAGTGAATCAATCACGAATTTATAACTTTTCTCGACAAAAATGACTAGAAAATATTACGAATTGTATACTTCGTACCGCTTTGTACTGTTAGAATTATTGCACGGTTTTATTGTTTTACACAATTCCAATGCAGCTGATATTTATATTGACTTACACTTTCTCTACACTTAATTTAAACCATAAATTTAGAAAAAAATAAAAGTATGTAGCAAAATTATGAGTACACAGCCGAAAATTCGTCCAAGAAAATGATTTTCCTTGGTGATTAAGTTTTTCTTTAGAATTTATATGGGAATCTGAAGAGTGTATGTTATAACTCGAGTTCAAAACCTACGATTGTGATCAAAATCGCTCAATTTGTAAGTCTTTAGTCTTTAGATGCTCTTTCTAAAAAAACATAGCCAGAATACACGAAAAATGGCTGTAGTCAGAGATTATATTGAGATATTTTCAGCCAGATGAATCAACTTAGCCAGATATTGTCAGGAGCTGAAATTGAGTGAAAACAATAGAAGTGATTGTTATACTTACATTGCTACCATCACTATGTTGTTTTCATTCCATTTCAGTTCCTGACGATATCTGGCTGAAAATATCTCAATATAATGTCTGGCTGTAGTACAGCAAACTAAATTTCTGTGTATTTTCAAAAAATTCCAAGCAAACGTCGGTATAACTCGAATTCAAGATCTACAATTTTGATTGAATTGGCAATTTTTCTGCGTGCCCCTGAAGTTTAGATATATTTTAAAAATTCATTGAATTCACAAAAAACAAAGATAAAAAAAGGTTTTTATTAACAGGTTTTTCCCACCTGTTAACGGTTATCCGCCTCCGCCCATCTCCGTCTGACATTTTTCAGGCGGGCGGATATTCATCATGTCCGCATCCGCCCATCTCCGTCTGACATTTTTCAGGCAGGCGGATATTCATCATGTCCGCCTGCACCAAGGGGCAAATCACTCTTAAAAAAGTAATTTTGAAATTAGTTCACAATTAGTTTGCAATTACTTTTTTCCCTGCAATTACCAATCTGTCAAAATTACTTTTCATATAAAAATAATTTTGACAGATTGGTAATTTGAGCGAAAAAAGTAATTGCAAACTAATTGTGAACTAATTTCAAAAATTACTTTTTAAGAGTGATTTCCCCCTTGGCCTGCACCCATCTCCGTCTGACATTTTTCAGGCAGGCGGATATTCATCATGTCCGCCTCCGCCCATCTCCGTCTGACATTTTTCAGGCGGGCGGATATTCATCATGTCCGCATCCGCCCATCTCCGTCTGACATTTTTCAGGCAGGCGGATATTCATCATGTCCGTCTGACAGACGGGCGGACATGCGAGTGTGTTACAATACGGATAGAAATATTTTTAGGCACGGAGACGGATAAGCAATGTATCCGTGTCCGTCAAAATAGAAGCGGAGAATGCACGGATATGAGTATGAACTTACTCTGTATCCGCCCAAT
>NW_022203182.1:0-3294 GCF_009176525.2 Contarinia nasturtii | reverse complement strand
ATGTTCACGCCGTCTTTTGTATGTACACTGAGATGAACATTTTATTAACCATATATTGAACAAAGTTTTTTAACATGTATTGAACACAAAAATACTTTTACAATTATAATTTTATTTTTATTATTGTTTTTTAATAAGCCCTTGCAAATTCAATTGTTGGTATTTATAGTTGTCAGAGTCGAAAATGAAGGTTTTGTCAAATGTTGAATTTGTCAATAGACGATAGTCTGTGCAACCGACTATCGAAACGTTGAATAAAACCTAATTCCACTATTCCATACACTGTTCGGCGATTCCAATCAGTGAATTCTATAATCCAATATTATTTTCCTATTCTTTGTTTAAAATCCCATTACGATTCCATGTGTCCACCCCCTAGAAATGATCAGTTGAATTCTCTAGAATAAATACAGCGTATGATACGGTCGCACACCGAAGGTTGTTTTTACATACATTTTTTGCTGTATTTTGTATGACGGTGTTTCGCTTTGAAATGCAACCTTTTCATACGCTGTTTTTATTCTATAGCAATCAGTTCAACGATTATCAAATATCAAATTGTACAACTTAACAATATTATTTCTAAAAACTTCTCTTGATGCTGATTCAAAAAATTGTTCTCGTATTAAATTGAAATCCCTACATGCTACGTAAAATGGCTGATTATGTGCATAGATGTGAACATTCTTACTCTAATTAGTTCTATATTTCTCAAATTTCTTTTTATTATTTAACAGCTAACCATTTTTCCATTTTTCTATTTACTATGTTCTTTTTTCTACTAACTATTTTCCTACTTAACTAACCGCTTTATATTTTACCTAAAATAAAATGTAAACATTTTATCTTTTTTTTGAAACATTTAGATGGAGAAAGCTCCGACTATTGGTATTGATTTGGGAACAACGTTTACATGCGTCTCGGTTTTTCGACATGGAATCTGCGAAATCATTGCCAACATGGTCGAACTTTAAAAAATACAGTCGAAATTGCACAGTTAATGAATAGTATGTCCGGTGCCGAATTCGTGATTCCAAAATCCAAGAAAACAATTAAAAGTCGAATTGAAATTCCACACATTTTTGAATATTTAGTAATATGTAAATGTGAACAATTAATTAAAGATGGTACACTGTGTCAACAATGCAATGTTCGTGTTAAAAAAATTCCAAAACAAACAATTTTATTGTTTCAATTGCACTCATTCCACAAGTAAAGTCTATTTTGCATAAGAAATACCATGAAATAATCTCATATTTAAATCGTGAGCACAAAAAAGATGTTATTATGGACACAGACGATGGAATCGCATTCAAAAAGCTGCAGAAAAATTATCCAAACTCAAAGCTGTTATCATTCACACTTAATATTGATGGCGCGACTGTATTTCGAAGTAATAGAGGATCATTATGGCTGGTTCAAATGTATCAAAACTTTCTTCCGCCAGAACATCGATATCGCCATGAGAATATCCTTCTTGTATCACTGTATTTTGGTAAAAAGAAACCAGATCCGCTACATTTACTGTCACATTTAGCTAAAGAATTCGACAACGCAGAATTTACTTTATTTGATGGTGAGGAACTAATCAATTTCACTCCAGTTTTGACTATAGCCAGCTGTGACCTACCAGCTAGAGCAATGTTACAAAACTTTAATGGGCCTGTTGGTAAAAGCTCCTGTCCCATTTGTCTGCATCCTGGAGTTCCTGTTAAAAACTTAAAAAACACGACGACTATTCGATATTTAAAGTCAAGTAACATTTCGTTAAGAAATCATGACGAAACCATTAACAAAGCAAACTCCATCACAAGTGACATTAAATCAATTGACGGTATCAAGGGATATTCATGTATGATTTTATTCACTGACTTTGATATTATAGATAACTTTTCAATAGATTTTATGCATGGCGTTGGCTTGGGAGTCACAAAACTTTTGATGCAAATTTGGCTCGGAATAAAAAAGATTCCAAACCCAAATAATGGATTAAAATTCTAACTAAAAACTGAACAAGAAAGGATAATTTTGAATAAGAGAATCATACAAATGAAGCCATTAATGAGTTTTCGACGAAAGCCAAGATCAATATTTGAAGTGCCAAATTATAAAGCAACTGAGTTTATGAATCTATTATTCTATTATCTGCGATTCGCTATATCAAATTTATTACCGATAAAAATCATTAAACATTTTGAGCTACTGTCGGCATCAATTTTCACTTTATGTAAATCATCGATTACAGAAAGTGAACTGGATCAAGCCAACGTTTTGCTAACACGATTTTGTGATGAATTTGAGGAAATATACGGCCGCGGAGCTGTTACTATGAATGTGCATTTGTTACGGCATTACAAATATATGATCACACACACAGGACCACTTTGGAGTAATTCATTGTTTGCGTTTGAATCCAACATCGGAGCGCTAAAGAAATTAATTTGTGGTACTACAGATGTTTTAGTTCAAATTACCGAAAAATACGCTTTATCAACTACATTCAATATCGAAGAATCTAACAATATAGAGGCATCAAAGGAAATGCAGCTATATAAAAAAAAAAACAATAAAAATCCTTGAACACCACAAAGATGTTTTCATGGAATTTGGTGTTCTATTGAAGGAAGGTGAACGGCTTTTTGGTGGCTGTCGACTGCGATATAAAGGAAGAATTTTTACAAGTCTAATTTCACCACAAACAAAGTCTGTAGATTATTTCTTAAAATTGACAGACGGTTCGATGGGAACAGCTGAGTTTTATTTCAGAATAAACGAAAACTATTTCGTGCTCATCAACGAATACCAAATAAACTATAATCACTATCATTTGAGTGAAGTCACAAAAACTAACTCATTACAAATACACGATTGTACGAAAATAAAGGACAAAGTACTGTTTTTGCGTTGTAACCAAATTGAATATATATCAGAGAATCCGATTACACATTATTTCATGTCTTAAAAATTAATTTCTTTCGAAATCGCGACTTTTAAACACATATTCTATCGATATTGAACTATTCATAAAAAAAGAACAATGTCCATAACACTCAGATAGATTATAGAGAATTAATATACACACCAAATGAACGAATAAAATAAAACATTTATTATCCTTCAAATAATTATTTTACGTTTTTATTATTTATTAGAAAATTATTTTCGATTTTTTAAGAAGAAATTTATTTTGTTTTTGTTCGGTAAACAACGATTTATACAAACTGTGGTTCGTACGTCACAGCTATGCTTAACATACAGAATTGACAAAATGCACCTTACGTCAAACGTAAAAAA
>NW_022203181.1:0-1764 GCF_009176525.2 Contarinia nasturtii | reverse complement strand
TCATTGAATCCTGCGCCATTCGCCTCATTCATTCCTGGTGACGATGTCCTGATCAAACTAAACTCGATATCGTCTGGTGGTTCCTCCTTAACATCTGGCTCTTGTTTGACTTCGACTGTCGAGCCATCCTTTTTGCGTCTAACCCGTCCATCTGATGTCCCTTCGTATGGCTCTTCATCGGATTCGGAGTTCATTTTTCTTCCAAAAGCTGAAAAAAGAAATTACATGAAGTTTTACAGTTTTTATTGAAAATAAATTGATTTGAATAACTAATCCATTGATCTATAGAAATCAGAGAGATAGAGCAAAATATTGTATCAAATGTCAAATAATAGAAAGAAATGACAAGTATTAGTTTTACTCAATGATACTACCGAAAGCAGTGATTCGAAATTAACTTAAATCGTATTGAATGTTTTATGTTTCCATAGAATATGTTTAAAAAATAAGGTCAATCAGTACGATATGGGTTAATCTAATGGCTAAAAGTTAACACGAACGAAGAAAAAAAAACATTTTTGTGACAATTTTTTTTAATGGAAAAATTAGGAGTAAAAACATTACGCATAGTAAGAAAAATATCTTTTTCTAATCTATGTAGAAAATAACTCCAGAACTTACTTTTCTTCTGCTTGCGTGTGCCAATAAGAACGGAACGTATATTCAGAAATAGATATTCAGAAGAGTCATGAAGTTGTCACTTTCAATTCCATTTCTCAGTTTCAATTCCATTTCTTCGTCCAATTTGCTCCCGAATGAACTTATTTATTCCAAATAATTTCCAACAAAATTCCGTAATTTATTTGTGGAAGAAGATTTAATTTTTTCGTCTCTTATTTTTGTTGTTTTGTGAAAACCAAAATACAAATGAATTCGATTGGGAGAGTGGACGAAAGTGGCGAACACACTTCGTGTCATTCGTTCAGTTTTCTATTGACAGGAGAGCGCACGTACTCACAATAGCTGTACAACTGTAAAATTTATTGTTGCTGACCATGTTGGCCATTTAAAGGTGAAGCACACAGTCGTACGCAATTATCAACAAGTGGACAAGAAACAGTGACAAGTGGTGAGTGCCAACATTTTCTTTACTTTCTTTAATTGTTTCTTTCAAAGTGTGTAAAATACACTTTTTGCCAATATCAAATTCAGTGATTGTGTCAGAGCACGAACTAGGTTTAATACAAAAAGACAAAATCAATTTCAGAACCATTGGTGACAATTGGTGGTCATTTGGTTCGCCTTGCACTTTCAAAGTCAAATTTTCTTAAATTTTCTCTCAATTTCCATCGTGAATCTAATTTTTTCAACGAACACCAACGGAAAATATTGGCGCTAACACAATTCTCGCATTTTTATTTTTACTACAATGTTTGTTTTTGTTGCTTATAGTTAATATTGCTTTTAAAATTGGCTTTGTATTTGGAGATTCATTTATTGATTAATGAAATTTGTTATTATCCAACAGAACTACAGCCTTGTAAATGGATTCGGATCCAGGCGAAGGAACGTCAGATGGAAGGGTCAGACGCAAAATGAATGACCCGACAGTCGAAATCAAACAAGAGCCCGATGTTAAGGAGGAACCACCAGACGATATCGAGTTTAGTTTAATCAGAACATCGTCACCTGAGATAAATGAGGCGAATGGTGCAGTATTCAATGACTTAATTAAATCAGAAAGCGAAACGGACGACGAGCTGGAACTGGCCATTGGTCCAAATCACGTTAAAGACGAAATAAAGTGTGAAGAAGAAGAGGAGG